>NC_079169.1:49661197-49961197 GCF_947568905.1 Ostrea edulis | reverse complement strand
GAATACATTTCGTGGAGCAATGACTTGTAAATGAAAACGCTAAGGCCTATGAATCTGCAAATGTTGTATTGTTTTGAGTTAAAAAATGTTAATGAATATTCCATACATATTTAATCAACCTAAATCATTTTCAAAATTAAATTTCAGTTTCTGGACTAAAGGAAATCAATCTATAACTACACCTTTTTCTGTTAAAAGTTAATTTAGACATTGAAACTTGCGTGTGATTTTTAAAGTTGAAAATACTTTTAAACGTTCTTTTAAACTCTAAACTTCTTTAAGCAATCCTTGCTAAAGGTGGAAAAAGGCCATTATTCATTCTTTTTATCTAATATAAAACATTAGTTCATACAAATAGATAAAAAGTAGATTTTAAGTTAAAAAGGTTACGTTTATTAATAGCACACATAAACCCAAGAGCAAATACTGGGAATCTTTAGCTTAGTTTTCCCCTCAATGTAGAAATTGAAAATATACTTTTTAAAGAATTCACTCAGGTTCAAATATCTTTGATCTAGGGAAGCTAATGCAAAATTTGGTTGGTCGAAAGTACATATATTGTCCTATATGTTTGCTGCTTTAGCTGTGAAATACTGCATCTATGACCCATTCTGTTGTTTGGACTCCGCAAGATATTTGATTCAGATCCGCGATAAACGAAAAGCATCGAGATTTTCAGGAAACAGAAATGAACTTACCTTTTAGATAGTTGTAGAAAATAAGTACAAAAATGTTCCAAGTTTTACAATTCATTTTATCAATTTGAAAGCTGTTGTGCTGTCAAAAGAACGCCAAGATTGATAAAATCGTATTGAATCTAGGTACAAATACAGGCTGATTGATCTTACTCTCTATAATGAACGTAATTGAACTTTCTTGTTTCAGAATCGTAAAACCATTAACTGTTTTTAAGACGTTGAGTTCCTGCTTTTTATCGATTACAATGCTATTATTTGAAATGTTTATTCAATAATAATCAATAATGCAATTCACTTTTTTTTTTTTTTTACCTGTAATTAAAAAACCTATCTTAATTTCAGATCTTTATGGTACATTCATTTGATATTCTGAATAGTGCAGATCCCTTTGTGTTACGAACTCTCAGTCGTCCCTTCTAAAGCTGAGTACGGTTAACGGCGGGCAATAATATTGAATGACCTACATGTAGGTTTCACAAAATGTAAATGTACACCTTGTCTGACAAATTGCTTATTAGTTAAAGCAATTAGCTGAAGTAGTCATACTTATAGGTGTTTTAGAAGTTATATATGGAGAATTTATAGGGATATACATTCTAAATATTTTTTTTTCTTTTTCGAAACAAAGATTGGCATAGCGAATTGACAAGATTGTTTAAAATAGTTTGATTTTCGATTCTGGAATAGCATTTTCAATACCAATAAGCACGTGTGATTGTACAGGTAAGGGTGTAGAACTATACAAAGACTTACAATATCAGTAAGTAGATCTACATGTAATTGTACAGGTAAGGGTGTAGAACGACACAAAGATTTACAATATCAGTAAGTAGATCTACATGTAATTGTACAGGTAATACCGGTAATAATAATAATAATGATATTCATTTATATAGCGCCTTATATGACTATAGATAACCACAATAAAGTGCTACACACAATAAAAATGATACAGCATGTCATAAAAGTAGTAAAAGGAAATTATAATAGCATTAGGCAGATTATATCAAAATAATGCTAGCAAAACATTAATGTGAAGTAAAATTACTAAAATCTAAAACATGATGTGCATGAAAAATGTTCCACGCCGTACAATCAAATGATATAAAATACAACAGTTGAAATAAATATACAATTATACACTTGAAAAAGTCAAGTTAAAATGATGGTAAAGAAACCATAAAGATTTAACCACCTATAATACTAATAATATGCAAGTCTAAAAAGATGTGTTTTAAAATGTTTTTCAAAAGTGTTCAAATTCTGACAACGGCGGAGGGTATCAGGCAGAGAGTTCCAGAGTGTAGCTGCTGCCACATCCAAGCGCCTGTTTCCACATGTAGAGGTTCGACATCTAGGTCTAACTAATGTCAGTGAATTTTCAGATCTTAGGGAACGATTTGGTTGGTAAACAGTGATCACCTCCTCCAAGTATTTTACTGCCATCTTATGAATCACCTTATATGCGTAGAGGATAATTTCGTATTGGCTGCGCCTGTCAATAGGAAGCCAATGTAAATAAATCAGCACTGGTGTTATGAGATCACTTCTCTTGGTACGAGTGATGATTCGTGCTGCCATATTCTATATCCGCTGCAGTTTTGCCAAGTCGGTTGTGTTAATACCGGAAAGAAGAGCATTGGTATAGTTGAGCCGAGATGTCACGAGGGCACATACTAGTGTCTTGCACGCATCTTTTGTGATGAGCGACCGTATTCGTTCGATGTTACGTAGTTGATGATAGCAAGCACGAGGCACAGATGAGATTTGCTTTTGCAAGCAACGTGTCTTATCAAACCATACACCTAGGTTCTTCACAAACGGTGTTTCACTGATAATAGTGTCGGCAAAGCTCAGATGGTACGATGGTGAGCCAGTGACTATGGTTTTCTGTGAAAAAACAATGGAGATAAGGACGTAGAACTATACAAAGATTTACAATATCAGTAAGTAAATCTACATGTAATTGTACAGGTAAGGGTGTAGAGCGATACAAAGATTTACAACATCAGTAAGTAGATCTACATGTAATTGTACAGGTAATGATAGAGAACGATACAAAGATTTACAATATCAGTAAGTAAATCTACATGTAATTGTACAGGTAAGGGTGTAGATATATACAAAGATTTACAATATCAGTAAGTAGATCTACATGTAATTGTACAGGTAAGGGTATAGAACGATATAAAGATTTACAATATCAGTAAGTAAATCTACATGTAATTGTACAGGTAAGGGTGTAGATATATACAAAGATTTACAATATCAGTAAGTAAATCTACATGTAATTGTACAGGTAAGGGTGTAGATATATACAAAGATTTACAATATCAGTAAGTAGATCTACATGTAATTGTACAGGTAAGGGTGTAGATACATGTATATACAAAGATTAACAACATCAGTAATTAGATCTACATGTAATTGTACAGGTAAGGATGTAGAATGATACAAAGATTTACAACATCAGTAAGTAGATTTACATGTAATTGTACAGGTAATGATAGAGAACGATACAAAGATTAACAACATCAGTAATTAGATCTACATGTAATTGTACAGGTAAGGATGTAGAATGATACAAAGATTTACAATATCAGTAAGTAGATTTACATGTAATTGTACAGGTAATGATAGAGAACGATACAAAGATTAACAACATCAGTAATTAGATCTACATGTAATTGTACAGGTAAGGGTATAGAACGATATAAAGATTTACAATATCAGTAAGTAAATCTACATGTAATTGTACAGGTAAGGATGTAGAATGATACAAAGATTAACAACATCAGTAATTAGATCTACATGTAATTGTACAGGTAAGGATGTAGAATGATACAAAGATTAACAACATCAGTAATTAGATCTACATGTAATTGTACAGGTAAGGATGTAGAATGATACAAAGATTTACAACATCAGTAAGTAGATCTACATGTAATTGCACTCGTAAGGTGCAAGTATAACAAAATATCAGAAATACGGTAAACGTATCACATTTGGCGGTGTATTCTTTTTAGCGCATTTGGCGATGTTTTTTTTTAGCGCATTAGGCGATGGGTTTTAGAGCATTTGGCGATGGTTTATTAGCGCATTTGGCGATGTGGTTTTAGCGCATTTGGCGATGTTTTTTAAAACACATTTGGCGATGTGTTTTTAGCGCATTTGACAATGGTTTTTAGAGCATTTGGCGATGGTTTTTAGAGCATTTGGCGATGTGTTTTTAGGGCATTTGGCGATGGTTTTTGGAGCATTTGGCGATGTTTGTTTGTTTGTTTGTTTTTTTTTTTTTTTTTTTTTTTACACATTTGGCGATGTGTTTTTAGTGCATTTGGCGATGGTTTTTAGAGCATTTGACGATGTGTTTTGAGCGCATTTGGCGATGGTTTTTAGAGCAATTGGCGATGTTTTTTTTAAACACATTTGGCGATGGTTTTTAGAGCATTTGGCGATGTTTTTTAAAACACATTTGGCGGAGTATTATCTTTAGTGCATTTGGAGGTATATCCTTTTAAGTGAATTTGGCTGGAGAGAATAAATGAATGGCTAAAAGTCTATTGTTTTGGATATTTTTTGTATATTTGAAGAAGTAAAACACTGCAACGTGTTTAGCGGCAAGATCAAAATATCGATGTCGGATAAAAATCTAAATTCAAATAGTTAAGGGGAGGGGGTTAAAACTCCTGTAAGTTTCTGTCATTCGACATCACTTACACTTTAATGAAAAAAGACATGTGACTGTTGAATACCACATACTGTACACAGGGAAATATTCGTCCTCGTTTTATTTTCGTCCCTTTCGCCCTCATTGTCACTGTGCGAATTTAAGAATGATGAAACTATGGGACTTCATTTTTTTGGTCAGACATTGAATTTGTTTTATCTAGCGCCTTACTGGCCACAGGGGTAGATATATTTCCTAGTAATACTAAATGAAAAAAAACCCCATCTCTATGTATATAATTTTCATTTCAACTTTACCTTAACAGTGGTGGTTGTTCTGAATTACATAATGAAAGGTGAAGATAAGGAACAGGGATCTATCTCAGAACCCCTTTAAGGAATAAAAAAAAAAAGTTGGACAAAAATGAACCCTTGGACATACCAGAATTGAGATCAGGTGCCTAGAAGGAGTAATCATCCCCAGTCTACCGGGCACATCCGCCGAGAGTCCTATATCTTGATCAGATAAATGGAGTAATCCATAGTCAAAATCAGTGTACCAAGAACAGCCTAACAATTGGCATGAAACACACCTGACAGCATTTGACCCAATCATCGGTTGCATTAACACACTAGATCATAATAACGACCAAATAAGTTGCGAAATTCTGATTTTGAACGCGACCGACACGGTTGAAACTCCTGTAACATCACCGTGTTTGTCAGTAGCCTGTCTCAATGTAGAAACTGATCATATGCAGAACAAAGTATTGCGTATGGAATCAGTTGAGAGATATGAATACCATATTCAGGTAATAATGGGATATTACTACATAAACATGGGAAGTTGACGATGGGGAAGCTGAAATCATCCCGTTTGTCATAAAGATGAACTGTTAGTTGTCGTTAATATTCTTTTTCAATGCAATATCTAAGTACAAAGCAGATGTGGAAGACTCCGTGGTGTCGATTATCTAGAGTTCACAGGGATATATCGAATCGACATATCAATGAAGATGGTTATTGTTAATAAATAAAATGCCGTCGATGTATCTAAATGTCGAGTTGAAGGCCATGGCAAAATATCTTTTCTTCTCAAGTAGAAGTTTTTGAATAAACAGTACTTCATTTAAGAAATTTTTTTTTTTTTTATTTGCAAAATTTAGTATTTGATAATGACATTCATACATACATTCACACACATAGTTAGTTATAATAACATAATAAGGTTGACAGTACCAAGTAAAGAGAGGAAAGGCATTAATCAAAAATATTTTTCCATACAGCCCAGATTGTACTGAATTTTTTAAAATTACAGTTTTTTGAAAATATACAATGTTCAATTTCATATTTCATCTTAATATATTGTAATACACCCTCAAAAGATGGTGATCTGTTTTGTTTGCAACATAAAAATATATATTGCTTGGTATATAAAATTATGAAATTTATTACTTTGTTGGAATTTTGTAATGGACAATCACCAAAAATAATATTAAAAACATTGAAACCAATTCTATTTGTTGTTCTCTCATAAATATGTAAGCTTAGTTGGTTCCACAAAGTTCCTATTTTGTCGCAAAACACAAAAATATGTTCAATGTTTTCAGAGCTGTGTCCACAAAATGAGCAAATATCATTATCCACAACTTTGATTTTTTTTAAGTAACTTTTAACAGGTATAATTCCGCGTACTGAGACATTTTATGTTCTTTATCATTGATAACTATACCTTTAATATTTTTATTTTGTTTAATCAAAATAGCAAGTACTTCTGCACATAGAATAAATAAGTATGGGGCAATAGGGTCACCCTGACGGCACCCTCTCTGAATGTCGAATTGTTCAGAGAGCTTTCCACATTGTAGAACTGAGGCTTTGATATTGGTATTTAGAATTTTAACCCAAGTAATTACATTGTTACCATGATATTGAGTCAAATGCGTTCTCAAAATCTATAAGCATAAGCAAGCCTGGTAAATTATGTTTTTCTGTATATGCCATGAGGTCATATATAAATATAGTATTTCCCCCTATATATCTACCTTTTATGAAGCCAGTTTGTGTATTAGAAATAAGATAATCTAAAGTACTTTTAATTGTTTGGCTAATACAGCCTGATATTAATTTATATAACACATTAAGTAGAGTGATAGGCCGCCAATTCTTAAGGAATTGCCTTGGTTTATCACCCTTTGGTAAACAAGAAATGATACCAAGTCTCTGTGAGACTGGTAAATATCCTTGCCTAAAGATTTGATTAATAGCACCAGTAATATAAGCCTTAAGATCATTCCAAAAAAATTTAAAAAATTCTGTTGTAAATCCATCACTGCCTGGAGACTTATTGTTTTTCATTTCTTTAAGCACTTGAAAGATTTCACGCTCACCAATATCTTTTTCTAGATCCATGGAAGTTTTTTGATCAAGTCTAGGTAATTTTGTTAAAGTTAATATATCATTCAGGTCCATATTGATCAAATCAGAGTCGTAATTCTTATATAGGTTTTCATAAAACTGTTTGATTTCTTTCAGAATATCTGATTGATTATAAATAATCCCATTATCTTGGGTTTCTATTTTTTTAATTGTCTTATTTAAATAGTTTTCATTTAAGAAATGAACATCACTTTTGAACTGTTCATGGTCAATATGAACGGATTTGGATTTGAGGCGAATTCTGTGAATCACGCTAGCAATTCACAGAGAATTTGTCTCAAATCCAAATCCGGTCATATTGACCATGAACAGCTCAAAAGTGATGTTCATTTCTTATATTTATATTCATTTACTAAATCACCATTTGTTTACATTTGTTGTATAAAAAAATATTTCATTGCATAAAACGAACTCCGAAGACCCACCTATGTCACAGTCGTATTGTGACGTACATGTATGTCAAAACATAGACACGACCTCACACTTCGTCTTACCGTGCCTTTTATCATTGCACGGTGCACTGCATTTTGGAGCTAGGAGACCACGAGATTGGGATGGTTATCCACGTAAGTTCACAATCTTAATACAATGTGTGACTTTGTGAGATCTTTGTAACACATATTGTATTTTTTCAAATCATTACGCTCTCTCAGTCGCGTGCTTTAAACTAGTTCATAATCCGTTCATAGTCAATATGAACGGATTGTACTGCGTGCTGAAATTGGTTGGTTCATAGAGGAAAATGCAAATTGTAATACATTGTAAATCGGAGCTTAAGGAACTGGCGGCATGATTTGGAAGAAATATCATCCATGGTCCGTGCTGGTTTAAAGAACCTGTGATAGGCAACATCCATAATCATATAGTTCAGTCTATATTCAGGTGTTGAAAAATCCAAGTATAGACTAGCTGTAGCTTCTTCAAATAACGTGTGTAAAACTCTCAATGAAACAGAGTAAAGTTTTGTACGAATATGATGTGGACCTAATTGTCTGTTGACGTAAGGCAAAAGTGAATCAAGCGTGACATCATTTATATTTGGTCTTTTATATGAACGATGTCCATGACTGCGTTTCCGTCTTTGGTTATTGGGAAAGAGTCCCATCACATTAACGTTATTTCCTTGTGGACTAGTCAAATTTCCCACATCATACACATTATCATTGCATCCATATGGAAATGCAGTGCCTAGGGTCTTGATCCAGTGATCTTCTCGTTGTCTACGAAAAGGGGTGCTTAATGTTGGATTGTTTGTGTGATGGTAAATTTTTTCCAAAATCTTTACCATCATGGACAAGATGGAGTGGTCCGGTGCATTAAAATGCTTGTAAAGAAGTTGGTTACCACCATTTTTAATTTGAAATCTGTGCCTGATTTTCTTTTATTAAGTGAACCCTTGGTTTCTCCCACATAAATTAAGTCACACAGGTTACACTCAATGGCGTAGACAACGTTAGAAGATTTACAAGTCAAATTATCAAAAGTTTTAAAATGTAAAAGCAACATGAAATCAACGACATTACCCAATAACTCTGTATGTCCTGAGAAAATGTTTATTGGAGAATGTTTTTCATTTTAGATAAGATGTAAAATATAATATTAATAGATGTTCGAGAGAGTAGCAACGACGTATTGTTTATATTTCGGGATAGAAATATCGCATTTACAGATAGAAATGTCGCGTTTACATCTAGAAAAAAACAATATTTTTGAATGGAATAAGGCTTGTTAAAGAAGTTTGCCCTTGACATTTGGAGGACCTAATAGGAGAATTAGGAAATTAAAAATATGGGGTAACAATGCTTTTTATTGAGCTACAGTGTTCTAAACATGACCTTTTTGCACTTAAAATTTATTCATTAAACTTCATTTGTCTGTTGGTGTCAACACAATATAAGGAACAGAAATCAATCATTGCATAAAACATAAACATAATCATTTCTTCTAACAATACAGATAAAGAAGTTTGATCCAATCAACAGAAATAAATAAAGACCTTTTTGCACTTGATAAACGAAACATTCATGATATCGAATTATAATTTAATTTTATTTGTAACACGCAATTTGATTGGCTGAGCACACTGAATTTTTTAGTTTATATTGTGTAATGTGACTTGCTATGGGGACACGCCCCCTTGGTAACCCAGGACTTAAAAAAAAAGTTACATCGCAGCACCGTTACCGTTGTAGGCATTCTATGAAATTGAAAATCAACGAATTAAACGTGCACAATAAAATACCACAGTTTGACTTTTTTCTCGATGTCAAACAAGGCATATGGTTTTTTTTTTACTTATAAATTACACAAATCATTAACGGGAAAAACTCGATACTATCTGTAATACAATATCATGTGCGAAATTATGCTATGTCAAGGTCTTGCAACTATTGCTGTTTCATAATAAAATACATTTTCACTTGTGGGATTGCTTGATCCGCCTATCAAAGCATAAAATTGAAGAAAAAAAATTGTTATCAAATTTCAATTTAATGAGTGAGTTATACAGTCAAAACATATACATTAGGATATCTTTGCAGTATTAACGTTCATAAGTCGCGGGCAAGCGTTTTAAACAATAAGATTCAAACACTCACAAGACCGAGGTCCATCAAATATTATGTACACAAACAAACACTGAATGGTTGAAAACTATACATAAAATTGTTCATATTCGCAACTCGCCGGAGATGATCACATCTCTGACCCCTCCCCCCCCAACTATTTACACAGTACATATCAATCAATTATTTACAGCACATTTAAGAACTGGAACACAGTCATCTACATCTCTTAAGTAGAAATTGCAGAAAGTAGATTCTTTACTCCAATCTGCAAAATGTAAAATTGACTTCACAGATGTTCCATTAAATAAAGCCCAAGACGGTCCAATCGTAAACTGCTAGACGAACATTGTGTGTTCTCAAATATTCTTCTACTACAGACATCATTTTCGTGAAAAATCGTGGTGCTGATGTTGGTCCGAAACACATTTTTTCCATTGATAACAATGGTTTTCTACACAAAATCTTTGAAACGTTTGGTGTTTTAGAATATGAGTATGTGTAAATAAGCATCTGCTAAATCGATTGATATTGCCCAATCGTTTGGTTTCACCAGATTCAACACCTTGTATAAAGTTTCCATTTTGAAATGTTGTTTCTCAAGATACTGATTGAGGGGTCTCAAATTCAAAATTGGTCTCATTTTCCCACATTTTTTTGGTACAAGGAAAATGTACTGTAAAAACCTGTTTGGTTCTCTTGATTTGAGACAGGTTCTATAGCATCTTTTCCTAATAAATCGTTTACCTCTTTTAACAAAAAATGTTTCTGTGTACATGGAATTGTCTTTTTCACCCATTGAAACGGGGGTTTTTGCAAGAATTCCAATCTGTACCCTTCTTTGATTATTGAAAATACCCAGCTGTCTCAAGTTATCAAATGCCAATTATTTGAGAAAAATTTGAGACGACCCCAACTGGTTTCTCTGGAAACATTGCAATTTGTGTTACCTGTTCTATATTCCAGTCATTTATTGGATTTTTTTTGGAATCCGAAAAGAACTCATTCTGTCTACTGTAGTAGATGAACTAGTAGATGCGGTTCTTGGGATTCTTTTGAAATGCCCTGTTGTTTGTCATTGTGGACATTATAGGCTTTTTGAAATTTCCAGAATTGTCAGTATTTTCTGAAAATTTTCGTTCTTGACTTTTTTACTCCATTCTGGAATTAAGTCTTTAAGAGAATCTGACACCAACGTCTGATAATGGTAGACAAATAATCTTACTATGAACATCTTTCAGAGGATATAAACCAGAGTCTTGAGCCTTCTAATTAAATAGTGAAAAGCTCCTGTCCTTCTCATTTGATCAAGTGCTTTGGTAGACATTGAGGAAATGTCTTTAATTGCTTGTACTGTCTTTGAATCCCGGGAAGCTAACGTGTTCAGCAATGTTCCAAGAGCTTGCTGCATGTAACTTATTGAAATTATACCCATACGAGCAGCCATCTGACCTTGGGAAGCTAACGTGTCAATGCTCTTGAAAGGTTGTGAAAACAAGTACCTACTTTTACCCCAACCTTTGTTGGCCTTAGAGCCATGTTTTTCCGTACCATTGGTTCCAAGATGTCATTTAATCCTGGTACTTGTAAAAATGCTGACGAGTCTGAGTGCATGGGAAAACATTGTCTGTATTCCTCTCTATATGCTGACAGTCTCTCGGGGTCAGATAGTCCCCAATATTATTTCAGGACTTCTTCCTGAGTCTTGTCTAATATCAAACCCACCTTTTTTTCATCTGTAGAAGAAACTTTGCCAAAAATGTCATTTAGCGTTTTTGGGTGTTCAACATTTTATTTATCAAATTCTGAAATCTATTGTTGTTAGAGTCCAGAATAGTCTGATTAGGATCAGAATTAAGAGAAGCAATATATTCCTCCTGTCTTGTGAATTCGTGTTCTCCTAATACCTCACTAACAGTGGGGGCTAAGGATATCATGTCGTCCATTTCAGGCACACTGTCCTTTCAATCTGGACTTCACTTTCTAAAGGTATTAACGGATGCATTCTAAGAGAATCGTCAACACTTGATAACATTGGTTCAGGTCTCCGCGTGGATAAACCACCGGTATCCTTGTTTACTGACAAAGGCATGTGCAAATCATGAACACTTTGAGCATTAGTATTTTCTAAAACAGAGTTAGATAAAGTTTGAATGCTTTCTCTAAAAAAAATTCATCATAGTATCCAACTTGTCATTTAATCTGCTCTCGAGTTGTTCCATTTTGTCTATAATAGATTTCTTCGAACTGTTGCTCGAAGATTTCCTCGACGCTCGTGTTTTCTTGGATTTGACCTCCATGGTTGTTTGTAAATTCTGGCATTCCAAACCCGAATTTAATTCTTCGTTAGTAATACTGGTCTCTTCCATAATGAATGGATTGATTGATTGAATATTGTTTAACGTTCCTCTCGAGAATATTTCACTCATATGGAGACGTCACCACTGTCGGCGAAGGGCTGCAAAATTTAGGCCTATGCTCGACGCTTATGGCCATTGAGCAGGGAGGGATCTTTATCGTGCCACACCTGCTGTGATATTGGACCTCGGTTTTTGCGGTCTCATCCGAAGGACCGCCCCATTTAGTCGCCTCTTACGACAAGCAAGGGGTACTGAGGACCTATTCTAACCCGAATCCCCACGGAACGAAAATACTTACAAGGAAAACATAACAATTTACAGAATCACTTGATAAGTTCTGCAGGAAAACAAAAATCCTCGAACGTTCTTGTTGCACGCCGAAAGATGAACTGATAAAGACAAGCGTCTGAAATAGGATCTCGGTCTTATGAGTGTTTGAATCTTATTCTTTAAACGCTTGCCCGCGAGTTATGAACGTTAATAAGGGGAAGATATCATAATGTATATGTATGACTGGCAAGTATAACAAACGAAATAAAATGAGTCATCTCTTACAAAATGTACCAAATGATGTCAAGCCACATCGATGGACTCTGTGAATTGTTTACATTTTACCGTGTTGGATTTAATGGGCGACAATGCTGCATGCTATGGTAAGTTACATAATGTATAATTTGGTTTAAAACGTTTATAAAGTAAGACTACCGCAAATCATGTAGCAATTTCTGGTGCATGACGTAATTTGTGTAAGGCCTGTCCTGGATTTCTCGAAAAAATCTTAAGTCCAAATTCAGACTTAAGTCTGAGAATTTACTCAAATTTCTGAGAAAAGTCTCAAATCTGAGAAAATTCAAATATTTGGATTTTTCTAAAAAAAAAAAAAAAAAAAGCTTAGTCAATAATTTTACTCAACTTGAGAATGAACATAAGTATGGAGGTAACCTCCATAGCAATCTCAAGTCTAGTCTCAAATTCAAATATGGCGATCAAAAACAGGTCACAAAGTCGTCGCCGCCGGCATCGTCAGCGTATAGCCTATTACAGACTCGTGGATCGCGAAAATCCATTAGAAAATTTGTGTGAAGTAGAAGTGTTTAAGAGGTACCGATTTCGGCCTGATACAATTCTTTACATCACTGGTTTGCTCGTCCCTTAATAGTCACTTACAAGAGTTTAAAATGTATTTTTTTAATACATGTATTGATTTTATTTAAATGCTAGATAATTTGTAAAATCATTTATAAAAAAACAAAAAAACAATCGGTACTAAAAAAATTCAATATTTTTTAGATGCATGTAGGTATTTATAAATGCACATTAAATTCCATTTTTGTGATATATATATATATATATATATATATATATATATATATATATATATATATATATATCTCCGATTCAAGTAATTATCTTGTGATTAAAGTCTTTATGTGCAAATATACATGGTGTGTTTGAGTATATCTGTATATGTACATGTATGTGCACACACACATACTGTAACGCATTTAATGTTCATTAAGGGTGGGCATATATCCACCCAAGAACTGGTAATTTATACTATGCTACCCCCTAAATAAAAAATAAATAAAAGAAAAATCATTTTATTAGGGAGTGGTATAGTATAGACTCCCTACTATTATTACAAAATTAACGGTTCAAGTGTATATACATACACAAGCACTCAAAAACCTCGCAAGCTTTGGTATGAAATAACACGTATTAATCTATAACATAATAGCTTGCGAAGTTTATAACACAAGCGTCTGTGGTATATTACGACTAATTCCTCAGTTAATCAAAATTCCATCTGTTCAAAATCGGAACCGCACTGGAACATGTAACAAGTAATAAAGTGTATGTGTAAAACACGTTCATCTTAGTAATGGTGAGACGATAATGTGTTTCTTATAAAAAGAAATCGAGTTTATAGGGCAATGAAAATATACTCCCGTTGCAATCGAAGCAAGTTGTAGATTCGGGGTAA
This sequence comes from Ostrea edulis, assembly GCF_947568905.1. NCBI lineage: Eukaryota > Metazoa > Mollusca > Bivalvia > Ostreida > Ostreidae > Ostrea > Ostrea edulis. The sequence continues at coordinate 49,947,483 of NC_079169.1, read as the reverse complement.
TTCTAACCTCATATGATACGATGTTCTCGCTTCCGGTAAACAAAATGAGCAGGTCGGTACTAATACAATTCGTCTCATTTACATGTAAAACTTCTACGGTACCAATTTTGATGCACCAGATGCGCATTTCGACAAATAATGTCTCTTCAGTGATGCTCAACCGAAATGTTTGGAATCCGAAATAACTATGAAGTTTTAGATCTAAATATAGCCAAAAATTAACAGCGTGCCAAACAAGTGGAGCCAAATTCGTCCAAGGATAAGAGCTATGGATAAGGGAGATAATCCTTAATTTTGAAATGAATTTCTAAATTTTATAACAGCAATTAAATATACATCCCTAATTTCAAGCTAGTAACGAAGTACTTAGCTACTGGGCTGTAGAGACATGTATCAACAAACACTCGACCTCAATAATAAATATATGGATGTTAAAAATAGTTAGGAATTTCAGATTTTAATTCAGATTGATTTTCCCCCCTTAAATTAATTATTTATTCAAAACATAGTGTGTCCGTGCAATGTTCAGGGGATGCACTTCTTTTCAATAAAAAGGAACGTAAATGTACGCATATATGGATTATTAAAGACAGATTTTGGTGGTAGGGAAAAATTATTACACTTACGCATTGACGATCTGGGCGACTTCCTCCCACGCCGATTCCTTCAAACGAAAGTTCTTCACCCCAACCACCCCCTTCATTTAACCGAAATAGCGGCCCTCTCTGCATCGGACCGCCTCCACCAGTACCAGACGTTCTCTCTCCGTCCAATTCGGTTTACGGTTTTTGGGAAAGTCGGAGAACAGCTCCATCTCAACGTTATCCGCGTTTGTTTCCAGCAGAAGACAATCAGACGATTTGTTCAAGAAATATACAGCTGTGCGGAATTTTCGTTTTTTTAAGCGACCAGCTTAGTGTCGTGAGGAATAAACTCAGCTGAGCAATAAGATTAACTCAGCTGAGATTTAACTAGGATCGTTTTGAGAAATGCAATTTGAGCAAAATCTCAACTGAGATAAAAACTCAGACTTAAGTTAAAACTGAGTTTAAGATTTGAGATTTATTTTTAGAGAAATCCAGGTAGGATGGGGCCACAAGGGGGGATCAAAGTTTTATACATACAAATATATAGGGAAAAACTTTTAAAATCTTCTTCTCAAGAACCACTAAGCCAGAAAAGCTGAGATTTACATGAAAGCTTCCTGACATAATGCAGATTCAAGTTTGTTCAAATCATGGGCCCCTGGGGTTGGATGGGGCCACAATAGGGGATCAAAGTTTTACATACAAATATATAGGAAAAATCTTTAAAAATCTTCTTCTCAAGAACCACTGAGCCAGAAAAGCTGAGATTTATATGAAACTTTCTGACATATTTCAGATTTTAGTTTGTTAAAATCATGGCCCCCAGGGGAGGATGGGGTCACAAGGGGGGATCACAGTTTTGCATACAAATATATAGGGAAAATCTTTAAATATTTGCCAAGTGACTCAGGTGAGCAATGTGGCCCTTGGGCCTCTTGTTTATATTATACTGATGTGAAAAATAAATTTCAGCAAAGGAGAAAGCGGATGCCATCAGGAGACCGGCAACTGGTGGAGGACCAAAGCCTCCCTCGCCCACTCCAGTGGAGGCAGAAATTATTGTTGGAATGGGGGACAGGCCTACATTGTGTGGTCTGTCTGGAGGACATGACACAGAGGAAGGTATATAGTGCACATGAATGTTCGAAATGTAACCTATATGCAGGACTCGAAATTAACATATGCCCGTCAGTCTATGACTGATTAAAAGTCTGACAGACTGACTGACATTTGTTTTAGTCAGTCCAATGGAACCAGTTAATTTTCTAAAGCATCAGTTTGGAAAATATACTTATGAATTTTTTTTACACATATGGCATGCTTCGATCTGTAGATATCAGACGAATTTGATTTTATAAATCAGTGATTCCAAAGGTCCGTCGGACATTGGCAAATGTCCGGTAATTTTTGTTTTGGTCCGATCAATATCAGTTGTTGGCCGGACCAAGTGTCCGATAATCTCTTTTCCAATGAAATACATGATTAGATAAATTTTCAATTTTTAGCAGCATATATTATGTTCCAAAATTTATTCTGTTCTTTAGTCATTGCAAACAGAAAATGTGTTTACGTTTAACTCAAATATTTATCAAACTTGCAATCATCTTCAATTCCCCCGAGAGGGTGATAATACAATTGAGCAATATAACCCGTGAAACTACAGACGTCTTTGAAGCGTTTGAATTAGGTAATAAATAACACTTATTTTAGCAAATTGTGTTTCAGGGTATACCCAAGAAATACAGACAAACAATTAAATTATATCAGTTAGTAAGGCCAAGTATTAAAAAAAATTATTTGATGTACATTACCCCAATGTATAATATTCATTCATGCCAAATAATTGTTAAGGACTTTGTGGGGGAAAATCTTGACATCTGATGCCAAAATAAAAGTTATTTTTCATATTTGACAATTAATGAATTATTCATGTCCACGATGTATTGAATGATTCTCATTTATTAAGCCAAACTTTTAATTTTCAAATTTAACAATTATTCATGTTCATGATGTATTGAATGATTCTCATTTAGCAAACCAAACTTTTTCTCTTGATATAAAATGTCCAACCTTGAAAGTTGTATGTTGGAGTACATGTGCATCAAACAAATACTTTTAATTTTGGCCCAATTTATTTGCAACTCTTAACTGACATAATTCTTGTAATTTTCTTTTCAAATCTTGTGTCTTTTCTAAAGTTTTCTACATGTCACCAAAAAAAAAAAATATGCATTGAAGAACAGTCCACATTTCACTTTAAATACAACATATGTACAATGTACCTTTAACCATACATTATTAAACAAACTTGAAACTTGTACCATTATAAAAACAGTATTATAAAGAGACAGTAGTTCAACAGAAAATGCATAATGACGTTGTCGAGATAGAACGAAGTTTATTTACACTAACACTATTTTTCATTGCAGTGATACTTTACTCTGTGCCAAATGAGGTGCCACAGCAACATACTTACTCATCTGAGATTGCCTCCACATGTATGTGAATATGAAATAATTCATAAAGGTTTCACTGTTACATGTACATGTATTTAATTTAGCTCACCTATTAGTTCACTGGAAGGGCCATGCCCCTTACAAAGGGGAGATAATTACATAAATGCAAAAATGGGGTGGAGTCATTAAAAATCATCTCAAGAACCACTGGGTTGGAAAAATTAAAATTTACATGACTCTTGCCTTACATAGTGCAGATTCAATTTTGTTAAAATCATGGTCCATGATCCATGGTCCATGGTTGTAGGTCGCCCCGACCTACAATAGGGGATCAAAGTTTTACATGCGAATATATAGCAACATTCTTTAGAAATCTTTTTCTCTTGAACCACTGGGCTAGAAAAGTTATACATATACAAAAGACATTAACTGAAATCATTCGATGTAGAATTGTGTTTCGCAACCATTCTGCTGCAGAACCTGATATTAATTAAAAACTTGTACTTCTATTTCATGATTTATGTACTACAATTTGTAAATGTATCATTGTAGCCAGTTCCAGTGCAACAGTGAACTGTCAGGTCATTGACTTGGGTCCAACACCATCCACATCAAAGAGACGGAAGACGATGGAGGAAGAAGAGATTTTAACCCTTCGGGCAGAAAGGGAGGCTTACCAAACAAAGACAGCATATTATAAAATGAAAATGAAAATTTTGCAATCTAAAATGGACAAGGCATGTTCAGAGCAGTAGGCATTTTGTTTTTACTCTGTTTCTCCCTCTTCTTTTTCTCCCCAATACTTTTTTGTCTGGGAGTGTTCTCAGAAAGTGCTCAAGCACACGAAGTAGTTAAAATGTATTACACGTCTTTTGTAAATCTTCTTCTGAAGAACAACTATTCCCATTTTCAATCAAAAGTGGCATAAATCATCCTACATTGAAGGCAAAAATAGGTTAGGATCATTTGAAAATCTTCTCAAGAACCACTGGCCCAGAAAAGTTGAAATTTTTATGAATGCTTCCTAACATAGTGTAGATTCGAGTTCGTTCAGATCATGGTATTTTTGGGTAGTGTAGGACCAAAATAGTGTATCAAAGTTTTTCAATGGTGATGTATAGGATTACTCTTATAAAAATCTTCTCAAGAACAACAGGGCCACTAATCGTATTGATATGTAACAAGACCTGTCTTTTGGTACCAAAGCTTGTGAGTGATGTGGCCTTTGGGCATCTTGTTCAATGAAATATCTTTTGAAAGTTATATCTTGGGATATATATTAACAGTTTCAATTGATTTACATGGTCAAAATGATCAATCTGTATGCACATGTGCTTTGCTATGATTGGCAGATATTTAGATAATCGATAAATTCCCTTATGAAACAAAAATGGAATGATATAGACATCATATGTTCATACTATAAAAACTGTATATGTAAAATGATTTGTTGTGCTGAAGCACAATGGCACCACTTCTTTAGTGGTGATGGGAGATTGGGGAACATCCATAACGATCTCCGTTACAATTAGAACTAGTTATTTTTTGTTTCTGTTGTGATTCACAGGGTTGGTATATATTCTGTGTACATGTATGTGTAGAACAGTAAAATAATATTCGAGAGTAAGAGTTTACAAGTACATTACGAATACTATTTAGGATTTCTTCATCTTCCATACTTTTTCCGTCTCTTTGATGTAGGTGTTGGCATTGCTAGATCATTTTCCTATTAACATATATATGGGTTTCAGTAAGACTATATGTGTGTAAAACTTTGCCTATTTATGTATAGGCAGAATGTTATTGTATATTAAATGTTTTTGATCTACAGTATCAAAATGTTGTTATGTGGAAAAATCTATGGTGCTATTATTTTTACAAAATTTGTAATAGACAAGACAATCCAGACAAGGTATGTAGTATGGTTGGGAAGATATACTTGATTTGTACGCATTAATGTAAAATATTATGTATATCATGTTTTGATGCATTCCAACATTTCATTTTGTGATGCATTAATAAGTATTTATATTCAATGAATATTTCAAAGGGGCATGGATGCAATTTGAGCTGAGAATTCTCAAATTTTACTTTTCCCATTGCTTAACTAAGGTACAGTGTAATATTAATGGTCAACCAAAATTTGAGTGTCAGTTGTTGAACAGCACTCACAATCATTTGTTATGTAAACAAGACCAGAGCCATGTTTTCGTATACTTATAGATTGCTAAATAGATTTATTTATTTTATCTTGTTTAATGTATCTCAAGATAATTTTTCACTCATAGAAATATGTTGAAAACAAAATGAGATGTGACAAACTCTAGAAACTGTTTAATTGTGTTCAGAATTAACTTGTAATATGAAAAATCTGCTTTAACCAAATCTTTTACAAGTATATTTAATCTATATGAACAAAAACATGACACAAGCCTTGTTTACATAACAAGGACTTGTGACCTCTGTATCTCCCATGTACCTCGACAACTGACATTCGAATTTTTGCTGACCATTAGAAATACCTTCAATGTTAAACAATGTAAACATTGAAACTGGAAAAATAAAAGTTTGAAAATTTTCAACCAAAACCGTGTCCATGCCCTTTTAATAGTCATCATTTAAGAAGAAAAAATGATTCTATCTTTTTTTCTGTATACCGTCCAAACCTTTAGTATTAGTAATAGATAACCTGTTTTATTTCAAGAAAAAAATGCCTGACAAATATAATCCCTAACATGTTTGCCATCTCTTTGATCCCCAACATCAAAACTAACATCCTCCTGGTTTACAAATAATTCTTCTACATCTAAGATATCATTTCTTTCAATACCAATGTTGTGCAAGACTGCACAGGCCAAAGTGATACTACATGCCTTGTCTGGAGTTGTGCGTAGGCCAGTGGACAAACATGAAAATCGTTTCTTAAGAATTCCAAAAGTCTGTTCAATGAGAACTCTTGTTTTAGCATGGCAGTTGTTGAATTTGACTTCTGCTGGAGTAGAGGGAACAGGATATGGCGTCACAAGATAGGGCTTGCAGGGGTATCCTGAGTCACCAAGAAGGAAACCTTTGTATTGTCCTGTTGATATAGAAAAAAATATAGTACAATCAGTCTAATGTATTGGTACTATCTCAAAGCCTAGAAAATTCTTAATGATATATACCATTGTCAAAGGCAACAGAGATACGGCTGTCTCTAAATATCCTACTGTCATGTACGCTTCCTGGCCATTTCGCCACACAGTTTAGGATCCTATACTTAGCATCACATATCATCTGAAATTGTTATTTTAAAAGGAATTTAAATTATCTTTGCAAATCCAGATTTAACTGTCAGTTTATTGGACAATAATTTATGTCATATTTGTTTGGTAATAGTCTTCTATGCTATTACATTCAAATTAGATGTATGAGCTTGCATGCAAAATGTTTGAACCATCATATAGGTTAAATCCTGAGATGTATATTGGAAGTTTTTGAATACCTGGTTACATGTATTTGTATAATTAATCAAAAGTTTTAATTCATCATCTTTGCTAGCCAAGTGTCCGATTTACTTACTCTCATGAGAGTAAGAGAATCGGACATTTGGCAAGCGAAGATGGTATTTTATGGACATTACTCTAGTGTTTCAGTGTGTTCCTGTATTAGCAATATGGTGATAAAATTGTTGTGTTAAATACCACCAGGTATTATTTGTTATGTTTCGCTCATGTGAACTGCTGGCTGGTGTGAGCTTTTCAGTCTATCTATGTTGTCTTCATCATTGTTGTCATCTTTGACATTCCATATTTTGATTGATTGTTTGTTGTTTTTGAAATAGTTAGCCATTGTACAGTAGTATTTATTAAGCATAAAACTTCAAGTTATGAAAACATGTTATATTGTGTAAATTAAGACTTGTTTAACTAGTTGCCCATCTTCACAGATGAGCAGTGTGGCCCATAGGCCCTGTTGTGGCATAAATGAAATTATTAATACATTATCAAAAATCATACCATACTGTGTTGTGTTGTGAAATCGAATATGATCCATGAATATGCTAATGTTAAAAGCACAGAATACCTGCACATTAAGAGAATGATATCCTTTCCTATTCACATAGTCTGGTTCATTCTGTGATGGTGATTGTAGTTTGATGAAGGTCCCATCAACACATCCCAGAACATTTGGGAAACCTAGATATATAATATTTAACTTGTGATCACTTGTTAATTGATCAGACTATAGTAGAAATATACATGAAATGTTGTATTACTTCACGTGTGGAAACGAATTATAACTATTAATTTTAAAAGATTTCAAAATTTAAACTATATTGAAGTACAATTCTTGGGTATTGAATTTATGATTTATATATAATCTGGCTCATTGATGGAAGGTGCTTTTATTTTGATGTAGGTGCCATCAACGCAGCCCAATACATTAGGAAACCCTATGACAAATTGATAGAGATTAAAAATTGTGTACAAATAATGACGGCATTATGCGTTACCAATCTTTAAGACTTTCATATATATGTTTCTAACCACATTCCCCTTGAAAATTTTAAGTCTAGATCCACCCACACATTGGAATAATCGAATACTTCCGCAAATATCTGCTTTATTTATGTGTCAGAAATGTTGTATTACTTCACGTGTGGAAACGAGTTATATCTAGTAATTTTAAAAGATTTCAAAATTTAAACTATATTAAAGTACAATTCTTGGGTATTGAAATTATGATTTATATAATCTGTCTCATTGATGGAAGGTGCTTTTATTTTGATGTAGGTGCCATCAACGCAGCCTAATACATTAGGAAACCCTATGTCAAACTGATAAAGATTAAATTGTGTACAAATAATGACGACATTATGCATTACCAACCACACTCCCCTTGAAAATTTAAGTCTAGATCCACCCATATATTAGAATAAACGAATACTTCCGCAAATATCTGCTTTATTTGTGTGTCAGAATCAAATCAAACTTTTTTTTATATAATCCATTGTACCATGATAATATATCACAAGTGAAGCAATGTTTTCATTCCTAATACGTATGTATGCATGTTTGTTGTTCAATACGAAAGATTTGCGGTACGATATAACCTGAGTTGCAGAATTATTTCCCTTGACTTGTCGATGTTGGAAGTTCAAATTACCTGCAATGGCAAAAAATTCTTGTTTCACTTGTACCATTCTTGGACCTGTCGGCATGTTGATAAATTGCCTTGCCACCCAGCACAAACCACGGCACACGTCTCTTACTGCTCTGCATATGGAAGGTGGGGAAATAGAGGAAAAGGTGTCCGAAATCAGCGAGTAAAACCCACCAGTCGCTAAAAACCTCAGTGTTACGAGGACTTGAAGAAGGGGTGGTAGAGCGCAACTCCTCAGAGTTTCGCGTGTAAGAGAAGGGGCGAGCAAACCAGTGATATAAAGAACTGTATCAGGTCTAAATCGGTACCTCTTAAACACCTCTACTTCACACAAATTTTCTAATGGATTTTCGCGATCCACGAGTCTGTTATACGCTATACGCTGACGATGCCGGCGGCGACGACGTTGTGATCTGTTGTTGATCGCCATATTTGAGAGGTAAGATAAGATTTGAGACTACTAAGAAGGTATCTCAAGATTTAATCTCAGCTGAGTTATAAACCGATCTTAGATTTTTTTGAGAAATCCAAATATTTGAGTTTTCTCAGATTTGAGATTTTTCTCAGAAATTTGAGTAAAATCTCAGACTTAAGTCTGAGTTTGCACTTAAGATTTTTTCGAGAAATCCAGGCCAGGTTTAGATTTTTAAAAACTTCCCGATATTTACTGTCGGAGCGACTCAAAAGTCGATCTTGTGCGGTGCCGTAAACATTGGGCCTACATATGTAGCCTACACATATCTTCTATAATCAGGATTCGTTAAAAAGAGTACTTTGTGTTTTGAAATTTGACGAATAAAGTGCATGCTCCGGTTATGCAAAGAACCAAAATGACGTTTTTTCCCGTCGACGCTTCCTCAGTCTGAATCCTTGCGTGGTGCAAGTGATTTCTATATCTCAGTGTTTGTTTACTTTTTTGTATATAAATGAAGACTTGTACAGTGTAGTTTTTCGTTTCACATTAAATTATAAGGAAAGAAGCTAATTTTGACCTATGTTATACGGTATAATGTAACTTAGTGCAGTTTACGCTTCTTATAATCCGGATAGGGTTCAGTGATAAATGTGTAATATATTTGCACCAATGGGACCACTATTGAACCTTTAAATACTTAGTTGCAGCAAATTGGCTTTATTTCGTCGCTCTGCTTCCTGGTCGATGATTCGTTTACATCGCTTATGTCCGAGTGACATTTGACCGGGACCGATTATATCGCGTTTTCAGGAAGAATTGATAGGAGTATTGACTGGGATACTAAATATATATGAAACTGAAGAATATTATGAAGGATTACCAGATGTGGAATTAATTCATTTAAATACATGGCCGTTCTTGGCACACTGATTTTGACTACGGATAACTCCGTTTACCTGACCAGGATATAGGGCTCACGGCGGGTATGACCGGTCGACAGGGGATGCTTACTCCTCCTAGGCACCTGATCCCACGTCTGGTGTGTCCAGCGGTTCGTGTTTGCCCAACTATCTATTTTGTATTGCTTATAGGAGTTATGAGATTGATCACTGTTCGTTATCTCCACCTTTCATGTGTAACAATGAGGCTTCCATTCAATGTAATGTTGTTTCAAGCTTTGTGACCTGGGGCCAATACATTTTCCTCATATTTTGTATCTGATCATTTTCGTCTGGATTACTAAATACAGAAGGATAGATGTACATGTTTTTGTTTTGATGTGTCTAATTCGGAATTCTAATATCTCTCATACTTCTTATCCATTCTCACAAGGTACATGTATCAAGTTCATCCTTTCACATCATCCTATTGTCTGGAATAACTATCGACATAATTCATAATGGAGATGGAATTAAAACTTTGCAAATGTCCAAAAGATAATTGTACAACAAAAGCCACAAATTCAACCTTTTATCATATGTAATTTTCGTACAAAATGTATAAATAGTAGGTGTATAATGAAAGTAAATATAAAATATATGAAATATATAAACATTAAAGCTATAAAGATACCTGCTGTTTTTGTCGTCACCACATATATTCATACAGACATTCATATAAAGATATACCTCATTATCCCAGTCAAATAGTTACTTATGATTTACACCATGTCCATTGAAAATAATTCACTATTACATATAGAATAAAAAACAATAAGCGAACATGAAATACATCTACATAATTTGCCGACATTGTTTTTTCGAATGAAGAATGAAAATCTTGGATTCATTTCACATACAAGCATCGACATAAATTTCCATGTTATTGATATTTGCTACATTATAATGGTTGTACATTCTGCATTACTTACTTTGAGCATACTGCGATACATCGCATCGATATATAAATGTAATATTAACCTATGAAACTGCTGAAATGATACTAAGAAATGTTTACATAGTTTTACAGTGATAAGCATATGAAGATGAACAAATCAGAATATAGGTTATTCGGTACATGGCTTAGGTTACGCAAAGGTTATATCAATACGTTTTAGTTCATGAATTAGGCACCCTAAAGGTCAGTGTTGTGTTTTGGTCCAAGGTAAAGGTCTTTTAATGGCCTCTAATATATCCAAACTCGTGTGAAATAGACATACATAATACATGCACACAAAAAGTCACATTCAACAGTAGGTTACCTCAAAAACTCTGGCGAACATGACTGGATATGATAATAACAATTTTGATTTTTAAAGAAATATAGTATTTGGACTATGCAAATATAAAACATAGCAACATTGTCAAGGTTAATGAACTTAAGTCTATATCGCCCTGTTACACATTAGAGTACTAGTGTTTCACTACACTGGTGTGTGAAGGTAATGGCACTTTGACGTGTCGCTGAACACAAGGTAAATAGTTCTTTTAAGGAATCACTGTGTATAAAAACAAAATTGTATCATAGATATTCAACCGTTCTATAGCAGTAAAAATTTACTTATCATTCGAACACGTTGATAGCTGTTCCAACTCTGTGTAGTCTTTACCTCTTTCAATATAATCTACTCACGTAGTTAACCTTAAACCTAACGTAGGTTTATTGAATTCAAAATAATAAAAATACGACAAATATATACCTCAGTATCTAAAGGCTGAGATCTTACTTCAGGTCTTCTTATCTGAAACTTGAAAGGAAGTAACGAATAATTACACATATGTTCTATTGTTCAGCTTCCTGTTAGATGCTCTACTTTAAAACGTGAAGATTACGAACAGTGATCAATCTCATAATTCCTACAAGGAATATAAATAGAATTGGACAAACACATGGCCCACTGGATATACCTAGGTCGAGTAAGCATCTCATGTTGACCTGTCACACTCGCCGTGAGTCCTATATCTTGGTCAGGTAAACAGAGTAATCCATATGTGTGCGAAGAACGGCTTAACAATTGCTATGAAACACGTCAGACAGCATTTGAACCAATGCCAGGTTGTGTTGGCAAACTAGATCGTTATAAGGATCATCGAATTTACGAAATGCTGATTTTAAACGGGACCATCGAATTTGCGAAATGCTGATTTTAAACGGGACCGTTTAAACCCCTGTGGCATCAATTCAGTAACCTAACTCGAGCAAAAGAGCACAATTCGTGCCCATGGGTATTTCAACAGACTGGGAGTTTTTGGGTGACTGATCACTAGATATGAATATTTCCTTATTCCATTTGTGTTGGAGAAGCAACTTTGTATAATGTCAAAAAGTCAAGCCTTTACTTTATCGTGATGAATGGTCGTGCAAAGGGTTGAAAAGTCAAACGTTTTTCGATTTCAAATCTACTAAAATTCTTTAAGACTTATTTACAATCCACTTTTGATTGATCACTGATCGTTATCTTCACCTTTCAATTACACCACATCTTGCATATGTTGTGGCACAGTGTATTTCAAATTTCTCCTTCACAGCTGTTTATAGTTTCGCGAGGAGCAAAGATATGGGTTTGATAGAGCATTTACTGGATCCAGCAATGTATCTTTGAAAGAGATTTTGTGAAGTTTGGAAATCCAGTATAGGTACGATGAATCATATTCATTCATTCTATTGATTTGGTCATTTTAAAAATGTGTCTAGAATTGAAGCAGTATTTGAAGAATTTTATCTTTTTAAAGGACAGTTGGACTATAAGTAGGATTGCCCATTGTGGAATTAATGGCAAGTTTGTTTAAAATACAGTTGTAGTAATGAGGCTTACAAAAAAAGAGAATGGTCTTACAAGCTTTGTCAGCTGGAACCAAAACATATTCCTCATGTAATCGATCTAATTTTTTTTTCACTTCTGGTATACTAAACACAGAATGATAGGTCGTATGCATTTTTGTTTTGATGTGTTTAATACGTGATCTTCACTTTCCTCTTATATTTTTAATCCATTCTGGCAAAGTATGAAGGTTTTCTTTTTCATGTGTAGCTTGACTGGCCAGTTACGCAAGTCATCTAATATTAATAGTCTTAAGTTTTGAAAATTTACTACCCCTATGTTCATAAACGAGAAAAACTAAACGAATTTCAACCTGAAAAAGTGAAGATAAAGAATAGATGTGGTCAGGTTTCTATGTAATATATGATCGGTCGACAGAGGATGGTTTCTCCTCCTAGGCACCTTATCCCACCTCTGGTATATCCAGGGATCCGTGTTTGCCCAATTCACTATTTTATATTACTTATAGGAGTTACGAGATTGATCACTGTTCGTTATTTTCACCTTTCATATCAATGTGTGATACTTACTCTTTCATGAGGTTGTAAAGCCTGATACATAAAATCCCACGAGAAAGTAGATTGTTCACCATTGTCATAAGCTGTAAAAACCAAATCAGAAACTGAATGGCTAAAGTTCACCAAATGTCAATTCTTAACCTAGCTTCATACATCTACATCAATAATTAAACAAGAGGCCCATGGGCCATATCGCTCACCAGAGTCACCTTGGCTAATATTAAAAGATTTACCCTAAATATTCGCATGTAAAACTTTGATCCTTATTGTTGCCCAAACTTACCCCCAGGGCCGTTATTTTTACAAACTTGAATGTGCACTACATCAGGAAGCTTTCATGTAGATGTAAACTTTTCTAACCCAGTGGTTCGTGAGAAGAAGATTTTTCCTGTATATTTGTATGTAAAGCTTTGATCCTCTATTGTGGACTTAACCTAACCCCTGGGTCATGGTTTTAACAAACTTGAATTTGCACTATGTGAGGAATCCTGCGTGTAAATTTCAGCTCTTCTGGCCCAGTGGTTCTTGAGCAGATTTTTAAACGACTCCACTCTATTTCTGCATTTTTATGATCATCTCCACTTGGAAGGGGGCATGGCTCTTCAGTTGAAAAAAAATTGAAAACTCTTCACCCAAGGATGCTTTTTGCCACGCTTGGTTGAAATTGACTGATTGACTTTGGAGTAGAAGTCGAAAATGAAAAAAATACAGACGGACAAACAGACAGATGGACAGACAGACAGACAAGCGACGGACAACTAGTGATCAGAAAAGCTTACTTAAGCTTTAAGCGTAGGTGAGCTAACACCGAATGAAAACAAAAGAGAAACGGCAGTATTTGCAAGAATGGCACAGCGGACGTTTGTTTTATGAACACGCCTTATGGAGATATTTTGTTCTCAATTGCTCTCGTATCTGGTTTGCAATATAACGGTTGCGAATGCGAGATGACGTCTATAAAAAAGAGTGATAAATCTATTCTTCACGATAAGATACATTTATAAAGAATTCGGAATATATGGATTCGCCATAGCTGCAAAATTGTAGCTATATATTGGGACAGATCAGAGGGCTATATATCCACTCCTGAACATTTTGATTTGCGACGCAGAAAAAAAATCACATTGTGGTCTTCCATAGCTGCATTCCTGCATCACATTCTCCAAAACCTAATGTAAAATTGTCTAAAAACTATTACCACTACATGTATAATTCTATCCAACCATAGCTTCATATATTTATTATCGCTCCATACGACCCAAAAACTCAATTTCGTTTGTTAACGTAACCATGTTAGGTAGACAGCCAATTCGAACCCCGATTCATCTCCATTCTCGTACTCTTTTTGAAACAATGATTTCTATGTAAACACGCATCAAGGACATTGTGCCATTGTAACGGTTATGTTCGTTTGAATTTTGTTTGAGAATTAAATCTGACATTTTCCATATAAAAGGTATTATTATCATTATCGAATTGCAAATTTCCAGAAAAAGAAGCGTCATTATGAAAGGTTGTCAAAAGATCATATGGAAAGAACAACAGGAAAGGTCAACAGAAGTTTCAAATGTTTTGCACGATGCATAAAATAAAAGTCGAAATGGTTCCGGATTTGATTGAAAATTTTAAAGGCCATCTAAATTTATATATGCGTTAATAAAATAGACAGTTCATACAGGAATGAAACAAAACAACAAAATAATATTTATTTGTGAATATCTTATCGTTGTAAAATAGGTTTGTTGGGTATCGCTTTAAGATTAAGATAATGAGCTACGTGTTCTGCCTTACTAGTTATCTCCATATCTTGACCCACTGACACCCCGGATACTCCACCACCTTCGCCTACATTTGAAGACCCTTCACAAACGTTATTCGATTTCCTTTCCAAAATACTAACAGGCGCTGACGTTTTCTCATCTACGGTTGAGGTACAGTCGTCCGTACCTACATTTACGTATGTATAAACTGTTCCAGTCTGTGCAATATTTTAAGATATTCCCATACTTGAGAACCATATATTGGTTCGGTTCCTTGCCCCCCCCCCCCCATCTCAAAACAGTTTTCTCCATCATTTCCCGCAGAAAAATCACCTATCTCACACCTTTTCCCAATGACATAATTTATCCCATTTTAGAAGAACTTCACCAACAAATGAACCTTTTGCTGGTGGATTTATTCGACAACAAACACAACAATTATTGTATGGCATCGTTATCAAAACGTGGGTTCTGTGTCGAATACAACAATAATTTTTGGGTACTCGGGGACTTTTTTCGACATTTTCACCCAGTCGGCAGTAGTGCCCATGAAATTTTCATTGTGATAATGAATCTGCAATTCACAGCAAATCTGAAAATGTTTGTCCTTGGACACATCTGCTATAATGCTCTTTGAAGGGAAAGTACTGTCAAAATTGACCACAAAAATGAGAAAACAGTGATTTTTGCCAAATAGATCATCTAATTGAAAAAAAAGAGCACAACCCCGTTGTCAGTGAGATTCAGAAGCTTTATGATTTGGAGATATTTGAGTGCATACAGACAAAAAGGTAACCTCAAATTGAAAACTTTTTTGCCAGAATTCTGAATCTCGCTATGGGTCGATTTCTTGAGAAAATCAATATGATTCTTTGCGAACATAAATCATAGATATTGATGAGATACCAGGTGCCCCATATGATAAATGCAGATGCGTGCTTGCCTATGCATGGAGAACTTTTAAATATATATATTCAAACTAAGAGAAAAGAAAGAATCAATTTTTCTAAAATATAACAGAATTCTATGAATGAACCCATTGCAACATTTCCGTTAAGGATTGTTATAATTAATACTTTTCCGGATATAATGTTTAAAATATATGTTAATGATGAAGTATTCACACGCTGATACAAACTTGAAATTCTTAACCGATCAAGTCATTGTTTTGACATGATAATCTAACTTCTTCTTTCTGAAAGAAACCTTTGTTGACCGAATATAGGACAATTCTATGAAATGGGACAAGAAATGAAACACATGACAAACTGATAAAAAAGTACGGAAATATTTCGTGATTATAAGAACAAAAGTATGTAATTGAAAAGATGATTGCTATGGCAAGTGACAGATAATACACACTACGAGGTTCTCTTCCTGTATTGAAATCATCAAATCCATCATTCCCACGTCTCACTGTCTGCATAGTGGTTGTCCCTTCCCAGAAATTTGGCGAATATGGAGTTCCCTGTCTTCTCCAACTGTCAATCTTCGTTGCTATTCCCGAAGAAAAGTACTTCCCTGGACCCCCGTTCCTATCATGTTTAAATAATTAGCATAGAATCACTTCATTTTACATATAATCATCTCTTGTTACATATACAAACAATAATTCACCCATAAACATTAGTTCATACATGTAAGTTGGTAGTGCCAGTCAGGGGATATAATCAGATACTATTTCAAAATTAACTTTGAAAATCAAGTGTTATATATATGATGTTCGGTGATAAAATGTACATTAATTCAGAAAATATATGATTCTTTATTTGAATGAACATAAACGCCATTTTGTTTCGTAAAAGAGTACGTTTTTGCAAAGAATTACCTTCATGTATGGATTATTTTTTTTTTTTTTTTTTACCAACTTTCATATAACATTAGAGTTACATTGTAGTATGTGATAATCCCATTACAGAGTATACAACATAAAAATTATCTTCATGAGAAGTTTCCCGTGTATATTCTATACAAACATGCAATGATTCTGAAGGACTGACTGACATTTGTTTTAGTCAGTCGGATGGGACTGGTCAATTTTCTAAAACAGTTCGGAAAACATACTTCTGGAATCTTAAACAAACATTTGGCATTCCTCTGTATATATCATATGAACCAGTTTAGTATATATGAATCTCACATAAGTGTTACAATATTGTCTGAGGCATATCAAGTTAAATTCCGTTATCTTATTTTAATAACATGAACGAAATATGTTTATTTATTTCTGAAAAACTCTGGTGGACTGGTAATTTTTTCTGCAGACTGGTTGAAATTATACCCTATCAGCCAGGCTGGACTGGTGACATAAAAAGTTAGTTTCAAGCCCTGCTTATTGTTATAATGTCTTAGGTCATGGCACGGGCGGGCTCGAACTCACGATCTACCGGTGAAGAAGTGAACAATCTACCACTGAGATACCGCGATTGGTTTTTATCCAGCAGTTTTGAAATAGAGTCACACTACCATACAAAAAATATGTGTTGTTTTTTAACTAGGAAATGAGGAAGGTGAAAATAGGAACAAAATATGATTTTCGGTCCAACATTCAATAAGCTAATATCTGCGATAAATGATTGTAAATTTAATGTCATCAATATGGGAAGTGACATGCTAAATTTTCAATCATTCATGACTATTTTATCAATCAACAGGGAATGAGAGACTTATGAGAAAGAACGTCACTAGCTGTCGGTGAAATACCAGAAATTTAAACCTATGCTTAGCGCTCAAAGCCGTCGCTATAATGGCTCTTTATTGTGTCAACGCCTGTCGCGACACGGGACCTCCGATTTAAGGTCATATCTAAAAGACCCGTAAATCTCACTTTTAAATGCCGAGCGTTTGTCGAAGAAGCAATTTATCACTACTTATCAGGGCTCCAAATGAACATATGGTCTGTGATTTGTTAAAAGTCTCGTCTCAATACGAGTGAAAAACTCAACAAACTAACAATGAACTGACAGATAAAAACAAATAACGGCGCACTATTTTGAGAAAGATTCGTGTTTCACTAAAATCATACCACAGGCTAACCAAGCGTTGATATTTGAGTAAATGGCGTTTAATGTAGCATGTATGAGTTTTTGATTAAGGAGTATCTGCATTTTCAATACTTACTCAAAACCATCCTCAGATGAACCCAGAGAACCACCTGTTCCTTTACTCCGTCTCCAATACACACAGATAATGACCATTACGAGAACAGCTAAGAAAAACAGCGGAATTCCTATTCCTAGTCCCACTATGAGCTGAAAGTCATCAGCTTTAAAAAGAGAAACATTTAGACTTACAGCAAGTTAAATCAGACATTACAATGAATTCATGCTTACAGATCCTTTCGTTTTACATATCATGAACTATTTACATATAACGTATGACGAATCAAGAGTGTTCGTCACAAGTATTTCGCTACAAGCGTATTTCACTGCAAAAGTATTTCCAAGATATGGGCTTCCTCTCAAGACTTAGCGTATTGATGAAAGGTGAAGATTACGATCAGTGATCAACAGTCTCCTGCTTGATAATAGTAGGGAACTGAAATGTTTGTTATATTACAATTATTAGTTGTGTCCTTTTGACATTCGCATTTGATGTCACATTACACTCAGTGTGAAGTACTCTTTAGTTAACAAGTGCACCACAATGCATGTCATGTACCAGAAAGAATTTTACAACAAATAATACAAAAGATAACGTCTACATAATTATGATAAATGACCAATTCTCAATAAAATACTTACAATCGTCTGTTATCAACCTACAAATATGAGGAAAATAGACCTTTAACAAGTTTACTTCATGAATCACAATAATCCTGACATTTGATGTAAATGCATAATATCACATGTCAGCTTAAAATGGATTGGTGTTGATGACTAAGACTATCAGGTAAATACAAAATATCTATATGTTTATTAACATGATCAAAATGTTACCCATCCAAGGATCTCCTGGGACCCCAGTCGAAGTAAGCTAATGAGGTATTAAGATAAACAAAAGAACCCTGGTGAGGTACTGAGATAAACAAGATAATCTCTGGTGAGATACTGAGATAAACAAGATAACCTCTAATGAGGTACTGACATAAACAAGATAACCTCTAATGAGGTATTAAGATAAACAAGAGAACCTCTGGTGAGGTAGTAAGATAAACAAGAGAACCTCAAATAAGGTACTGGGTATTATTTTATATTTGAAATACTGTATTATTTTATATGATACATTTGCTGCATGATAGTGGGGGAGATATGAACATCTCCAGTCCAAAGACTATTTCTACCTACGTAGCTACTTACATGTATAGCTACCTAGGTATTTAAACCTACTCCAGGTAGCTATTTTTACCTACTTTTTTCTTTACTTGCATATCGTGGCCAAACGCAGGAACAGCGCAATCTGGTGTGTATCAAATTTCTTGGTTCACTTACACTGACGTTGAATACCACAAAAATATTGGAAAAGTAATGATTACTTTCCAAGCTATGAAATTTGCATCAATAACTGCACTCAGTTCCATTTTCTAGGAGATTAGGATCAAAGCTACATGTACGTGATAAAAAGTCTAGAATGTCTTACAAATCTGTATTAATTGTAAAGTTTACCTTCATACATTTTTACATTAAAGGTTTTGGGGACGATTTTTCATGCATTTCCTCTACATTATCCACACTCGTAAAGTTTTTAAAATTACACTCCGAATTTTGTCGTGCACATGCACAACATGATACATAAAACGACTGATCTGTTTAAAAGATCTGCCTTAATTTTATTGATTTATATTTTTAAAAACAGGTAAAAGTAGGTAGAAGTAGTTACTTTAAGTAGGTTTAAATACCTAGGTAGCTATTAATAGCTACGTAGGTAGATATAGTCTTTGGATTGGACCTGATAAAGATTTATTCATCCAAGAAAAATTATATTCCTTGTGGGCAACGCCAGAGGGGAATATGATTTTCTTGGGTGAACAAATCTTTATATCCGAGATTCTCCCGAACATTCATGCAACAAATTGTTTATTATACTGAAACAAAGCAAGGTATTAAAAATGCATTTGAAATTGGCATGGAGTCCGCTCATCTATATACATTGTATGTAGCTGAGATCGCCCTAACGGTAACACCGCGCCGTTAACGTATTAGAAAGTACAAACAAGAGGCCCACAGGCCTTATCGGTCACCTGAATACTACTGAAAAAGTATCACTACTTCCATGGGCTATGAAATCTAGAAAAAAATTCCTGTTCTGAATATCTAAGCTAAATTCTAATGTTCAGCAACAATAAAAAACAAGATGTGTTCTTAAAACTTCACTGCCTTCAAAAGTGCATATACTGATGAAAGGCTTTAGATAATAGGTGTATTAACATTAAAACATCAAAACATATGACTGATTTGGACTCATCCTTAAGTCATAATCCTGGGTTTTGATTGAAATTCCCCATTTTTTGTACATCCTTTTCTGCTATTCCTAAGTATACATTTAGATTGTATACAGCATCAGTAAATTTACACATAAATACTATACACAAAGTGTTGCTCCACCCTTGGGTCAGAACCCTTACTCCAGGGATCATCAAATTTACAATTTTGCTAAACGACTATCTGCTCTATCCATTTAGTTTCAATTTAGTATCAACAGCACTAAAGAAGATGTTATTTAAGTGTTTTACACAAAAACACTATATAGCAAGTTTGGCCCAACCCTGGAGTCAAAACCACTACACCAGGGATCATGAAATTTACAATTTTGGCAGAGTCCTTCCTGTTCTCCATCACCATGCATTTAGTTTTTCTTACACGTGTGCGGTTCTAGAGAACAAGATTTTTGAAAATTTGTCAATTTTGGGCAGTTTTTGCCCCGCCCCTACGGCCCCAGGGGTGCAGAAATCCTGAAATTTACAATTTATGTCCTCCCTGTTCCAAAGATGTTTCATATCAAATATGAAAATAATTGGAATGATAGTTATCAAGAAGTGAAAAATGTCTATTGTTCACACATTTAATAACTGACCAGTTTGGCCCCACCCTGATATCAAAACCCCTACCCCTGGGATCATCAAATTTACAATTTTGGTAAAGGACTACATGCTCTTTCTAAATATCTATTTAGTTTCAATATATTATCAACAGCACTAAAGATGTCATTTAAGTGTTTTACACATAAACACTATATAACAAGTTTGGCCCCATCCTGGGGTCAGAACCCCTACCCCGGAGATCATGAAATTTACAATTTTGGCAGAAGCCTTCCTGCTCTCCATCACCATGCATTTAGTTTTTCTTACACGTGTGCGCTGCTTAAGAAGAAGATTTTTGAAAATCGGTCAATTCGGGGTAGTTTTGAGTTATCCTTCTGAAACTAAAATTTTTCGGAATTTTAAATCTATTTTCGGTCACTGTGACCGTGACCTTTGACCTATTTTCTCCAAAATCAATAGGGGTCTTTCTTACCTTTAACCATTTTTCTCCAAAATTAATAGGGGTCTTTCTTATCTGGTACCCAACACTATATCAAAGTTTCATTTGATTAGATTGTAAACTTTTTGAGTTATCATCTGGAAACCAATTGTTAACGCCCCCCCCCCCCCGGCCGCCCGCATCACCAAACCAATAGCCGAGTTCAACTTCGTAGCAACTTGGCTAATAAAGTGATATGATAACCAGTTTTTATGTTTCCATTCTCCATGAATGCTGATTTACTTGCTTGTTTTTGCATCAACCAATTAAGTGTGTATAAGAGACCCACATATTTTGTGTCTTACGAATTATGAAAGTAAAAATGACTCGGACTTATTGTGACGTCACAATAAACTAGGTCTACCTTGACGTAAATTCAATTTATGGAAAATGCGAGAGTCTGCCAAAGGAGTGGAATATGATGGGGAGTTATGATGTTGGAGAGGGAGATATGAAGTTTTATCAGCCCTGGCATGTGACTGTCTACACCAATCAGATTACGCGTTGCATTCAGTTCTTATATTGAGGTATAATAGTTCAAAATATTGCATGATATGCAGTAATTATCAGATAGTGAGTAAAAAGACTAAGGTCAATGTACTTACGAACAGGAGTAAGTATTCCCGCTTTCTACACACTGCTCGCCTGCATTGCATGGGTTGAAAATAACATAGACCTCACATCCGGATGTGGATGCTGTTATATCTGTAGTAAAATAGCATCAAGTGTTCATAATCACATAACATTAAAATGTAATTGGAGTTTGGATTAATTTGGGTGCCGGATTTGAAAATGTAATACACTTGTAACATTGCATATTAAATTAGATCTATGAAAAATGGAATTCTTAAATTCTGACTTTAAAGAATTATTACTGAAATCTTTCTCCTTCATGAAAAGGTGAAGATATAATAATGAACAGTGATTAATCTCATAACTCATATAAGCAATACAAAATAGAGAGTTGGGCAAACAGGGACCCTGGATAAACCAGAGTTTGGATCAGATGTATAGGAGGAGTAAGCATACCCTGTCGACCGATTATTTTAATTATCATCGATACTCGTGTCACAGAGATATTTTGCATAATATTGATAATTGGTTCTGGGCTTTTCCACTCCGTGAAAGTATGTAATTTGGTATCTAGAGTTCGAAATGATACCAGGTAAATTATCTTAACTTTAAAAACCAGCTTTACACTCACAACATATTTCGTTTTGAATGATTGTCCACATATAGTGTTAAATACACGTCGCAGGTCGATATCATGCAAGGTGAAGATAACGAACAGTGATCAATCTCACAACTCCTATAAGCAATACAAAATAGATAGTTGGACAAACACGGACCCCTGGACACACCAGAGGTGGGATCAGGTGCCTAGGAGGAGTAAGCATCCCCTGTTGACCTGTCACACCCGCCGTGAGCCCTATATCTTGATCAGGTAAACGGAGTTATCCGCAGTCAAAATCAGTGTGCCAAGAACGGCTTAACAATCGGTATGAAACACGTCAGACAGCATTTGACCCATATAATAATTGTTATAATTATATTTATTCAGGAAAAACAACACACCAGAGAAACAAAACGACATGAGACATGTCAAATACCATTTCACCCAATGATAGGTTGTATTGACGAACTAGATCGTTATAACGACCATAGAATTTGCGAAATGCTGACTTCAATCAAGACTGTTGAAACCCCTGTACCATCAACTTGTTTGTCAGTACTGAGTAGCTTACCTCGATTTAAAAACTGACTATATTCAGAACAAGCTCTTGCATATCGAATCAGTTGAGATATATAAACACCATATGCAGGTGATAATGGGATATTGATATTGCTACATAAATATGGGTAGTTGACGATGGAGAAGCTGAAATCATCCCGTTTGTCATACGGTTGAGTATCATGTAATACATTAACAATTCATAACACGGGTATGCGGAGACCAGTTTTGTAAAATGACTTTATAAAGTCCGTAACATGCCATAATTTTGAATTTGTGGTACATACTTGTTCGATTTCCACTCGCGTCCACCATTTCTACAGATAAGAGGCCCAGCTTTGTACCATCGTAAACTATTGTCGGCGCTGCTGCAGGAAGACTAGTCACTAACCGGGAAATCTGCTGGCTGCCTGCGGTTGTATCGTTTGTGACGATTTCGTGGTCCACAACCGTACTTCCAATTCTATTTTAATTATATAAAATAAAAAAAGATACACAGAGACATAGCTTTACTAAACGTCTTCGTGTATCGTTTTTAATTTTGTTTACCTATACTTTTACCGATCAATGCGAAAATAATTCTCTCTCTCTCTCTCTCTCTCTCTCTCTCTCTCTCTCTCTATATATATATATATATATATATATGAAGATTATATGAAAAAGTATATATTACGAGTACTAAATCTTTACTATTCTTAGATCCACGCCGTATACTCTGCGTAAGGTTGTAGCGATTTTGAGTGTATCTTAGGATATCATTTTAATTAGACTGGGTGTTTCGTTTTCAATTTTTATACACACACACACACACACACACACACACACACACACACACACACACACACACACGTGCAATCAATCTTACCTAATTACTAGGATGACAACTCTGAAATATACTGTGATGGTCTTGTTGTAGTAGCTGTAAAGCTGAAAAAGACAACAAAATAACCATGATAGAGATAACAAAATAACCATGATAGAGAGAACAAAATAACCATGATAGAGAGAACAAAATAACCATGATAGAGAGAACAAAATAACCATGATATTTTTATACAATCTTCATTTCTATTGTAAAAGTATGTCAATGAAAACAGCCACCTTTTTATCATTTAAAATTGAGAACCATTCGTTGAGAACATTGACATTGTTATAATTATATTTATTTAGGAAAAACAACATATCAGAGAAACATAACGACAGAGACATGTCAGACAGAATTTGACCCAATGATAGGTTGTATTGGCAAACTAAATCCTTATAACGACCACAGAATTTGCGAAATGCTAATTCTAAACAAGACTGTTGGAATCCCTGCACCATCAACTGGTTTGTCGGTAAAATTCTTTGAGTTAAAAACTTACAACACGCAGAACAAGCTCTTGAGTATTGAATCAGTTGAGAGATGTAAACACCATATACAGGTGATAATGGAATATTGCTACATAAATATGGAAAGTTGAAGATGGAGAAGTTGAAATCATCCCGTTTGTCATGCAGTTGAGTTGTTACTTTGCCGTTAATATCTACTTTCGATAAAATATCCAAGTATGAAGCAGAAGTGAACGACTCTGTGGTGTCTTTTATTTTGAGTTCACTGGGATATACTGAATAGACATATGGATGAAAATTAATAGTGTTAATAGATTATACGTCGTCGATGTGTCCAGGGGTCCGCGTTTGCCCAACTATCTATTTTGTATTGCTTATAAGAGTTATGAGATTGATCACTGTTCGTTATCTTCAACTTGAGTCTACATGTCGAATTGAAGACCACAGTAAGATGTTTTTTTTTCTTCTCACGTAAAAGTTTTTGAATAAATTCTCATACATATGAATATAAAAACAAGTCAGCTTACAAGAAGAACAATTCGTGCCCATGAGGATTCCAACAGACTGTTTGAAAA
This sequence comes from Ostrea edulis, assembly GCF_947568905.1. Taxonomy (NCBI): domain Eukaryota; kingdom Metazoa; phylum Mollusca; class Bivalvia; order Ostreida; family Ostreidae; genus Ostrea; species Ostrea edulis. The sequence goes on along the minus strand of NC_079169.1, from coordinate 49,922,745 downwards.
CATGATCACCAAAGACCACGAAGGTGTTGTCAATGAGGAATCCAACATATTTTTTATTTCAACTTCAGAGTATTTGTCCGTAGAATCTAGGCAAACTACTGACAAACAAGCTGATGGTACAGTGGTTTCAACAGTCTCGATTGATGTCAGCATTTCACAAATTCTATGGTCGTTATGACGATCTAGTTCGTCAATACAACCTATCATTGGGTCAAATGCTGTCTGACATGTTTCATACCGATTGTTAGCCCGGTCTTGGCACACTGAGTTTGACTACGGATAACTCCGTTTACCTGATCGGGATATAGAGCTCACGGTTGGTGTGACCGGTCGACAGGGGATGCTTACTCCTCCTCAGCACCTGATCCCACCTCTGGTGTGTCCAGGGGTCCGTGTTTGTCCAACTATATATTTTGTATTGCTTATATGAGTTATGAGATTGATCGCTGTTCGTTATCTTCACCTTTCATTAAGTGAACCCTTAGTTTCTCCAACATAAATTAAGCCACATAGGTTTAACTCAATAGCGTAAACACCTTTAAAATATTTAGAAATCAAATATATTTTCGTACAGAAACTACGTCCAGTGAGATTACTACTAAATTAATTTCTAGTGATTAGTATGTCACAAGTTTTATATTTTTTTTACAGATCATTTTGAGATCGAGCACACGAGATTTCAAAAGGAATCATCAAAAATATTTCTCGCAGGAACATGACAATCTTTAGTTTGGGTGTATGAATTTTGATTTCCGTACCAAAGCTGTCAGATGATTATTTGACTGTACATACGACAAATCTTTGATATCCCGAAGGATAATCCGAAAACACCATCCAAACTGTTAGAGCCTGTGCGACATCATTTTATACTGGGCGACGTGTCAGCCAGTATTGTATCATTATTGTGTATATTCATGAAAGAGCATATATCGGGCGACAAGTATCCTCGGGGACAGACTGTCCACCAGAAGAGATACGTGCTCGATGGTTAAATGAAAAGTGAAGATTACAGTGATGAATCTCATAACTCCCACAAGCAATACAAAATAGAAAGTTGGGCAAAACGTGGACCCTTGGATATACCAGAGGTGGATCAGGTGCCTAGGAGGAGTAAACATCCCCTGTCGACCGGTATCATAATGTCTAGTCTTTAAATTATCACGAGAAATTGTCTCGTAAAGTGTTTAAAAGTCATACGTTTTGATGTTGATTTGAGAATAGATTTGTGATTTTAAATTTACTAAAAGTTCATTACAAATTTTTAAAATCCTCGTTTGATTTATTCCATTATTGACATATGTTGTGATTTAATATGTTTGAAATTTCTCCTTCACAGCTGTTAATATTTTCGTGAGGAGCAAAGTACGGGAATGGTAAAACATTTACTGAATCCAGCGGTACATCTATGTTTGGAAGGGTTTTTGAGAAGTTTAGGAATTCAGTATCGGTACGGAAACCCATATTCATTCGTCCCCATTGACTTGGATAATAAATGTGTTTAATACTAAAGCACTATTTTGAATTTAAAAAAATCATCTTCTGAAAGGGGAGTTGGAATATAAATATGATTACTAAATGTGGAATTAATGGCAAGTTTGTTTAAAATACAGTTGTAATAATGAACCTTAGAAACAAAGACAATGTTGTTCCTGCTGTGTCAGGGCTTGATACATAGAAAGGGGTATATGTATTATCATCTTTTCTTTGGTAATCTATTCATAAACGCCAGTCTCCGTACTTACGGTTTGTTCCATCTTTTGTTTCGCAGCATCATAGTCACTGAGATCAATGGTGGTGTTGAATGTTAAAACCACTCCAATTTTCACTTCATTTAATTCTGTTAAGATAATCCTATAGTTTTCATTTATATTTTCTATATATGTGGTTATGGAACAAATCACCGTAATACACATTTACAGTAGCTTATATTTAGATGATCGATTACATGTTGTATTTAAGACAGTAACAGGACATGGCGAAACATTTGTTCTTCACAACTCTCATATCAAAGATAAGTTTGATTTAAGATGATATTAATTTCCTATTAAAACTTACGTGTATTGTAAGGATCTTCTTTCGCTGAAATGTAAATGAAAGCCATTAAAACATTGCTGTTAATCTTAGGTAAAGAGTATTTTATTTGGTCCTTGGATGAGATACTGACGTGAGTAGCATAATCATGAATAATACCCTACATGTCATCGTGTGGTGATTTTCAAAATTTATTCTAAATAAAATCTCATGTGATTATAATGAATTTCAAATCTTTTGCGACATAAATGAAAACAATAACAAGAGGTCCATGGGCTACATCGTTCACCTGATTCACCTTAGGCCTGCTGTTGTGCTTTTAAATCTTTATTTGCGTGAAAACATAAAGGGTCCTGCCATACCTAAACATGAATTCGCGCAAGGTGGGAATGTCTTTTTATCAATATGACTAACATGGTCTTGCTGTTCTTGGAAAAGGTCAAGATCACATAGATAATGATATGAAATGAAAAGTCTTGCCATAAGAAATCAATATGTAAAAGATAAAAAATCGATCTGAAATATACATTGGATAGGATAACTTTTGAGAAGTTGGTCATTACTCAAGGTCAAGGTAACAAGATCAAACACCGTGGTACAGTGTATCACAAGGTCTTGTCATAAAAAATCTACATACAAAATTTGAAATCCCCTCCAAAAATGGTTCAGGTTGTATTCAACAGGTTATGTTTTCTTAAAAGAACGCCAAGATAACAATGTCAAAGACCATTGTATGAAATGAAAGGACAAGCAATAAGAAATCTAAACATGAAAGTTGTAACGCTTTGATACCGTATATCAGGTTTTTTACGTGTCATGTTTTTTCCGCGAATCAGAACCTAAAAGAGCATATTAAATTTACGCGAATTAAATTTTCACTATTTCAAAGTCATCGTGAAAATATAATTCACGATTATTTAAATTTATAAAAGAAATCAGCTTGTGAAAGTATAACTCTTAATTTTTTATGTAAAAAATTCACACAGTGAAACGATTTACAAGATTTCTGAGTTACTGATCACACAACGACTTTGCATTCAAGTAAATAAGCAACTTACTGCTGTATGTGACCGTGGTAATCGACCCCAAGGCGTTACCCTATCTATTGTACCTGTATTAAACGACCACCTGTCTAACGCGACCAACGACCGTGATTTTTACAACATTTTCGTGTGATTTCATGAAATTTTACCTTTATTCAACGACTATACATTTTTCGATTATAACGCGATTCCTACTTTCGATTTCAGTCGAGCATGACTATTCTGGGAATTATCGTCCCCAACACTTTCGTTTTAAAACGCACTGCTAATAGTTCGGTGGTGATCTTGTTTAATCAACACACTGACTCAATTATTATACCCAAGCTATAAACTGGTTAACGTATAATCAACACAGGATCAGATGAGGTTAATTAACAAAACCTGAGGTGGTTGTTTATTTAATAAAATCAAGAATCGGGGAATCAAGGCCGTTGTTTTCATAGTTGTGAATTTTAACAGACTTTGAGATATGCGTGGTAGATCGGCAGTAAAACTTTATCATAAAAGCAAACTTTGTTCAAATTTACGCGGATTTATTTTCCGCGATTCGGAAATCGTCGCGAACAAAGCGAAAATTGGATAAACGCGGTATACGGTATATGTAATATTAAACGATATGACTAATTTGGGCCCATCCCAGAGTCAAACCCATGGGGTTGTGAAGTTCACAATCATGATATATTCTTTTAGGCTTTCCCTAAATATGTATCCATCCTGGAACAAAACCCTTAGCAATAGCATCATGAAATTTATAATTATGGTAAAGGGCTACATGCTCATTATAAATATTCATTTATGACACCTTCACTAATTTTTCTTTCGAATCCTTACGTATTCCACAAATCCGTAAAAGTACACCGATTGTTACGATTTAGACACGGATACCGATGAGTGATTTATGAATGCCTGCGATTGACTACAAGTCGGGAAATCCGTAAGGACTCGTTAGAAAAATCCGTGAGTGTGACGGTGGTATTAATCGTAAAGTATAAGTATATATTCGTAAAGTAATCGTGTTTATACATAACGCGCTCGTAATGACCCTGAACAATCCGTAAAGCGATTGTAACCCGACGTGAATGAAATAGTAAATATCACTTAGGTATTCATGATAATCCGTAAACAACTCGTAAACTATCCGTAACATATCGTAAAATAACCGCAAAGATTCTTTAAAAAAAACCTTTTACGAGTGTTTTACGGATTCTTACGAGTTTACGTGTTCTTGCAACCAGTTTACGATACTTAGATTGTTACAAGTTATTTACGGGCTATTTACGGGAAATGAAATCCGTTGACAATTGTAAAAAAAAATTTGACATGTCAAAAAATTTGCCCCAATTTTCACGGATCCTTACGAGTGAGTGCGAATTGTGACGATTTATTAACAGATAACGACGAGTGATTTACGAATGCTTGTTATTGACTACGAGTTGGAGATCCGTAAGGACTCGTAAGAAAAATCCGTGAGTGTGAAGGTGGTATGAGTGTCATTGTAGTATCAATAATATTGAAGATGTTTTTAAAAATTTTACAGGTGGATATCATATTCCATTTTTGGTCCCACTCTTGAGTTAGAACCTCAACTTAGGTTTTGGTTGAGACCTTTCTGCTCTACATCACTATGTATTTAGTTTTTCTCATGAAAGGTGAAGATAACAAAGAGTGATCAAATTATTTGTTTGTTTACATGAGAACATTTTGTATCATAACAACATGACAAACATGCGCTCCCGTATGACGTCATTGCATGACTGTTATAAATAGATCACGGATATACTTTAATAGAAAATGGAAAAGTAGTACACCACCCCAGGATTTAAATATTGGTCTAACTGGCGATAATGACGGTAAAACACCCATAGTATATCAGAATTACTGATAGAATCCTACCACTTCCAGTAAGAAATAATTATTAAACATTTAAACACGAAACCATCTAGCCCATTTTTTTTTGCATTTTGCACTGATGCTTTGCAGTTTTCTTAAAAAGGTTTGCTTAACAGACGATTCTATCAGTAATTGCCGTGTACATTAGGTTATGATTTTTCACACAGTGTATAAAAAGTATCTAAAAGTATGCTGCGTAGTGTGCTACTTTTGCAGTTTTATTTAAGGGTGGGACAGAGGAAAATCGGATCGACAAGCTAAATGGAATGTTTTCCCCGTTAAACAAAATTGTCAATGAATGACATCAACATACCTTCAGAATATCAATAATTTTTTTGCATTTCACATGAATATTCCATATATCCCATATCATATCTTTCACATTTTGTCGATATTTACATGGCACACATTAACAAATTCCTTGCCTGTGTCAACGTCAGTCGATGTATAGTCATGACGCAATCAGTTTACTTTCATATTGACCAGACAGAAATTACACGACAGCAGTATAACATTTCGAATTTCTTTGGATCTTAGTAGCTGCATATTTTATTTTATGCATAAATAAAACTTACATAAAAAATAAAATCGGAATTTAATTTACTTAGTGATATACTTATTTCAATTACGACGTCATATTGTTTCGCGGATTTTAACCCAGTAAAGATTTTCATAGCCTGCATTAACGTACCCACGTAATTTCCTGTATATTCCAATACAAAACATTGATCCCCAATTGTCTTCCCACTCTACGCGGAGGACCATGATTTGAACAAAATTGAATCTACTCTATGTCAGCAAAATTTCATGTTAATTTCAACTTTTCTGACACAGTGATTCTTCCAAAAAAAGATCTTGAAAGATTTTTCCGATCTAACAGCCTGCAAAACTTTTATTGTGGCGCCATCCTACGCCATGTGAATATTATTTGAACAAGCTTGAATCTACTCTATATCAGTACACTTTTATGTCAATTTCAACTTTTCTGGCTAAATAGTTCTTGAAGAGATTTTATAGCTCCTCTATATCCGCATGTAAAACTTTTATCCCTTATTCTAGCCATAACCCGAGACCATGATTTGAACAAAATTTAATGTACACTAGATTAGTAAGATTTCTATGATTCCACTCTATTTTTGTCTTTTCTTGATTATTACCTCTTTCAAGGGGGCGGAGTGACCCTTATTTTGAACAAATGTGAATTCCCTTTACCCACAGATGCTTTCTGCCAAGTGTGATTGAAATTGATGCAGTGGTTCTGGAGAAGGTGAAAATGTTAAGTTTACATTCAGACAGACGACAGACAAAATGTGATTAAAATTGTCATTTAGGCTAAAAAGTAAGTGTCAAATAATAAAAACTTTAAAGTTTTAGTTCTGTCAAGAGAAAAACATATACTATACGTAATCATGTAAGTTCGTTGGGTTCATATTTCTTGGATTTCTGAGATTGTACAGTTTCTATGGGATGCAGTTTCGTGAATAAGATTTCTGTATATTGAAACATTATATAATTTCTATGTTTCGTATATTTCGATGCGGTATAAAATTCTTGGGATAGAGGTATCCTCAAAATTTACGAAGATCGAGTCCCCAAGAAATCTAATGATTCATTAATACCTGAATTAAATTCAACCTAGATCTGACTCACCGATACAGCCCGTGCTGCTGTTTCCATAAATACAAACACATCTAAATCCCCCATTATCATTCACACACTCTTCCAGGGTTGAGTTACAATTATGTTGATTGGTTGTGCATTCATTGTCGTCAAGTTCACAGTTCACACCGCTCCATCCTGACTTGCATTGACAAGTTCCGTTACTATCAATGCAGTCATCCGTGTTAGCCTCTATACACGTGCACGGACCACTACAATTCGTGCCATAAAATGTGGTGTTGCAGCCTAGCAAATTAAAAAACATATCAGCTAGTATTCTATACCTTTCAAACTTTCTTACCTCACTTATTAACTTTTATAAAAACATTTTGGAATTACTTCAACAACAACAATGCATAGATGAAAGGTGAAAACAACGAACAGCAACCAACCCCACAACTCCTATAAGCAATAAAAATAGATAGTTGGGCAACTACGGACCCCTGGTCACACCGAGGATTCCCTGTCGACTGGTCACACCTGCCATGAGCCCTATATCTTGATCAGGTAAACGGAGTTATCTGTAGTCAAAATTAGTATGCAAAGAACGGTCAAACAATCGGTATGAAACACGCCAGACAGTATTTAACCCAGTGCTAGGTTGTATTGGCAAACTAGATCGATATAACGACCGTAGAATTTGCGAAATGCTGACTTTAAACGAGACTGTTGAAACCCCTGTACCATCAACTTCTTTGTCAGTAGCTTGCCTCAATTTAAAAAACTGACCATACGCAGAACAAGCTCTTGCGTATCGAATCAGTTGAGATATATAAACACCATATGTAGGTGATAATGGAATATTGCTACATAAATATGGGAAGTTGACGATGGAGTAGCTGCAATCATCCCGTACAATTAATTGCTAGGATAAATAACTTTCAATACTGAGTTTAAATACTGGAAGAAAAGGTCCATCAAATAGAACTAACTTTGCTTTCGTGCACTGAAAAATGTTCTGATCAAAAGTTTTATTATGAAATAATCAAATTCAAAAACAGATAGTGAGATGAATGAACTCCCTAAACATACTTCTTTACTTGAAATCATACCACAATATCAAGTTGTGCGATGTGCAGATACAAATGAAGAATGTTATGAATGATTAACAGATTTGATATGTATTTTCATTGATATCTTCCTTTCGCGATTAATGAGTTTTATATGTTAATTAATTGAGTAATTACTTAAACCCTCAGCGATCGAAATTTGTAGACTACCTCTATTCAGATGCCCTACCTTTACAGTCTTTTAATCCCGATGAATATAAAAACGTAACATTATAAGATTTATTCCTTTCACATGTCCGCCAAACGTTACGAAATTTGAAAACTTTAACTTGATCTGTAGTTAACCACTCTGAAACTACACATCAAGTTTCTGATGAACCCTCTCAAGCATTACAGAAAAAATCTTAAAATCTTATTGACGGACAGACAGAGCAGAAATATACATGTATAGTTCTCTTCGGTTTTACAAATCTTTGATAATATTTACTACCAAAAATGTCATGAAAATTATCTCTCGTTTAAATTCAAAATTGTGATAGATGTAACCAGGCGATCAATATTTTCTCTATATAGATCATGATAATCGGAATCATTTTCTGCATATGAAAGGAGATTGATTGATTGATGTTTTTCCGCCACACTCAACAATTGTTCAGCTATCTGGTGGCGCCCAGTTTTTATTGGTGGAAGAGAGAACCCAGATACGATGTACCTGGGAATAGACCACCGACCTTCCGAAAAGTTAACTGGAAAACTTTCTCACTTACCGGCGCGAGCGTGATTCGAACCCGCGCCGACAGAGGTGAGAGGCCGTGTGATTTTGAGCGCGATGCTCTAACCACTCGGCGACGGAGGCCCCCATATGAAAGAAGATAACGAACAGTGATCAATCTCAACTCCTATAAGCAATACAAAATAAAGAGTTGGACAAACACGTATTTCAGCCAAGATCGTATTGGAGAGATTGTCTTTGGTGTTATTTTCCAAGCCAAAGCAAGTTCACATAATTCCCATAGGTTCTATATGAAATTAATCACAAAATATGTTTTAGGTACATCTACGTAATAGTTTCAAAACATTCTATTGGTAAATCATTCGTTCTGTTAATGAGTTTTAATTTGAAACCAAGACGTTCATTGATTTAAACGTTTTGGACTAATTATGCATCGGATACCTTAGTTCGCCCTCATACACCTGAACGTCAGTTCGATCTTGGACTATAATATGTAACATGTCTTGCTGGTGATTGTACATTGAAAAATGAAATTGTATTTTCTGACTATTTGTACATGGAACTACTTGGTTATATAGTAATATGGTTGATTTGTGAACGGTGATGATAACAAACAGTGATAAATCTCAGAACTAATGCATGGGATACAAATAGAGAGTTGAGCAAACACGGACCCCTGGATATACCAGAGGTGGTATCAGGTGCCTAGGAGGAGTAAGCATCCCCCATCGACCGGTTACACTCGCCGTGATCCCTATATCTGTATATAGTACGGTAAGATGTTTAGTTATTGCTGGGTGTCTTCATTGCATCACCAGGGCTACCTATGTTTTTTGATGTTCCGTATTGCACAGTGAGTACCTCCAGTAGTCTGTGTTGTAGGTGTAGTATGCGAAGTTAAGCTTTGAGATTTACCCCGGTACTTTGTGTCAAGGTTTGTGAAGCTTCAGTAGTATTATGGAGTACCTGTGTTGTAGTGCTCTCAGAGGTTTGAGAAGTACTTCCGGTACTTTGGGCTACAGTTTGTGAAATTACGTTCAGTTGCCTGATATGTTATATTTGATAACAGGAATATTATATAAACGCAGCCTTATCACGGTAAAGTAATTTCCATTAAAGGTGTAAAAGATTTGTATTATCAATACAATATTCACCAAGAAATAACAAAAATTATCACAGTATTCTTTTACAGTACTGCATACAAACCCATTTCCAAAGCAGTCAGTTAGCTTATGATCAAGCATGCAGTAACTAGTGTATTGATTTTATTAACTCATCATATGTTATGAGATTGATCACTGTTCGTTATATTCTCCCTGCATGTATATTATGTACAGAGACACTATATTCAGAATCGCTGAACTCTTTGTGTCGTTAGAGGTTTCCTCAATGAAAGCTGGCGTTATCATGGACAACCCAATAAACCATGACATGCAACGTGTTCCGATTTTTCTATACAAATCTACTGAATTTATAAATACCTGTACAAATAAAGCCATCTCCGCTAAAGCCTATCAAACAAGTGCACGTAAAACTGCCTTCCGTGTTGTTACAGGTAGCGTTTGTATCACAACTGATTGGTCCAACCATGCATTCGTTCACATCTAAACAAAACAAAGATAATATCATACGTTCTGATATGTTTTCATTGTGTGATATTTATTAAAAATATTTTTGAAAAATGAATTTCAATTTTGAAGAGTGTCGTCACGAAGTGTCGCAGTTCCTCCCCAACTGTCTTTTCAACTGTTTCTTATATTTGCATTTCTACTTTCATTTCTGTAGTAATGTCCTATCGTTAAAATACATGTATGCCCTGTATTTGTAAAGAGTCATGCACACATTGTTCACAAATACACCGACTTCAAGATGGGATGGCTATCATTGTATTTTAAAAAGATATCAAAGGCAAACTATTGAAATGTAAATATAAAGAAAGAAAATAATGAACCTTCGCATAAGCCACTGGGACCCTTCTGAAACCCTGAGTCACACGCGCAAACATACGATCCGTTGGTGTCGGTACAGGTTGCATTTGCTCCACATATTGTAGAATTGATAGAACACTCGTCGATGTTCTTTGTACAGTTCTCGTTTGTCCATCCCGGTTTACAAGCACATGACCCGGTCTGTTTGTCACATGACTGTGTATTATTAATGTCACATGTACAGGATTCAGCACAGTTTTGACCATATGTAGTACTTGAACACTCTGAAAGAGAGAATTATACACATTTGCGAAAAATATGTAAAAATCATCTTATCCAAAAGAGAATCGTATATAGCTCCAGATCAAAAGTACAGATCCTGAAGCGTGCTACTACACCCCAAAGCATTTCGTTGCGTTCCGTGCAAACCGTTCACATTTCCGTGCAGACCGTTCAGCGTTTCGTGCAAACCGTTCACCGTTTCGTGCAGACCGTTCAGTGTTTCGTGCAGACCGTTCCGTGCAAATCGTTTCGTGCAAGAATCGTTCTGTACATGATCAAGTCACGCCCATAGAAACGTGCAGATCGTTCAAACCACGCCCTTAGAAACGTACAGACCATGCATGTCATTTGGGTCTGGAATTTAGGACAGGTAAACATTGTTGGGGATTTGACCAATTATTTCAAAATGTCTATAAGACGGATTTTCAACAGTGAAAATCTGCAATAATCGAAAGGAAACAGTTTATTATAAAACCACCAGGCAGAGCAAAATCCGATACCATTTTCTCACCATTGGTAGTTTTTAGCAAGTGCAGAGACATGTATATCTCTGCCCTCGTTATCTGTTTATTTTTATTTATTTAATTTGTATATAGGAATAATTTGTCTTGTTACATTTGTATGATCAAGTTTCTCTTTTTAAATAAAAAAAAATTTCTCATCAAAACCGCTTATCGGAACTGTCTGTATAATGCAGAGTTTGACCTGTGTATAAGTTGTATATTCCACGCAAATTCCAATGCTCCTTTTTCTTCTTACCACAATATATGCAAGTGAATCTGGGTATTTGAAATTAACATTCGTACAGGTGTGAAAATCGGCGGGGCAATTGAAATATGATAAAAGAGGTGTTTATATCTTTTGTCTCTCGAAAATGAATGCAGTTTTCTATAGGTTTAAAATTGAGGCAAATGCAACAATCTAATTAAAATTGGATGCAAGATTCGCTCGCATATCTGTTGATCATTACTATCGTTAGTAATTACATGTATGTGATTTATCTATTCATTTATATGATTTATTTTTCAACCTATTTCAATCATATTTTGATTGTTTCTTTTTGTTTTGTATCTTCCCTTCTTATTCAAGGTGACAGGTTCTTATCGACTGGCTAATTCTATGTCTAGATGCAACCCCCTTTCCCCCTCCCGCCCCAGAATATGTTCCAGCCTTACGACAATTTTTAAAATCATTTTATCTATTGTCATACACGTATGTAAAAATGTATAGGTTTATTCAAGATATGTCTTTGAGAAGAGCCTGGAATATACGAATTGCACACGTGTTTTAACGGCATTCAGATTGAATGTGCACAAAATAGCAATACAGATGCGACTTTGTCAATGAATTTAATAAAGCAATGAATAAATAAAGTTGAATACTAAATATTCCATGAAGATACAATTTATGCACATTTTCCCTTTATTTCCGAAGTTAAAAAATATTAATTTCCCTTTATTCCAACGTGTTCGTAAGTCATTAAAATATTCCTTGTTTGAATTAAACCCAGGATGAAACAAATGATGCCGAAAAAATCATAGCGTGCAGATCATGCTTAGCGTTTCGTGCAGACCGGTCACAACCCTCTCCCCGCCCCAAAATATTTCAATCTTTCCTGACGAGAAATTTCTTTAAATCATTTTATCTGTTTTCATACACGCACACATGTATATAAAATGTATAGGTTTATTCAACATCTGTCTTTGTGAAGAGCTCTGGAATATACAAATCGCAAATGTATTTTAACGACACTCAGAATGAATTTACAAAAATAACGAAACGGACGCGACCATTTCATATTCAGTTTCAATGAATTTAATGGAGAAATGAATCAATAAAATTTGATTAATCAATATTCCGCGACGATATGATATTTGCATATTTTTCTTTTATTTCTAAAATTAAAAAAAATCGTTTGTTTTCATTCCAACGTGTTCATTGATCTAATAAGCAGATATGAAATTTACCGCGTCGTACACGAGCAATCATTTTAAAATGAATCATTATCATTTCTTTCTCAACCTTTTTTAATATCTAGAATACTGCAATAATATTGAAACTATTTTAAACCAAATATCATCGAAAAAATCAAAGCGTGCAGACCGTTCACAAAGCGTTCAAGCCACGCCTACAAAGTGGTCAGCTTTTCTTGCAAACCGTTCCGTGCAGACCGTTCAGCGTTTCGTGCAAACTGTTCACCGTTCCGTGCAGATCGGTTTTTTTTTCATATAAACCAACTGAATTTATAGATACCCGTACAACTAACGCCATCTCCGCTAAAGCCTGTTACTTACATATAGCATTTGCATCACAATTGATTGGTCCAACTATGCACTCGTTCACGTCCAAAACAAAGATAATAGCATACGTTCTGATATGTTTTCATTGTGTGATAGTTATCAAACATATTTTAAGAAATAAATTTCATTTGTGAAAGGTGCCGTTATGAAGTGTCGCAGTTTCTACCCTCCTGTTAATTTAGAATTTTATGATTTGCATTTCTACTTTCATTTTTGTAGGAATGTCCTATCGTTAAAATAAATGCATTTGTAAAACGTCATACACACATTGTTCACAAATGCACTACATTCATGACGAAATTACTATCATTATAGTTTGTAACGATATTACAGGCAAAAGATTGAAAATATAAATATAAAAAAGAAAATAATGTACCTTCGCATAAGCCACTGGAACTCTTCTGAAACCCTGAGTCACAGGCGCAAACATACGATCCGTTGGTATCTGTGCAGGTTGCATTTGCTCCACATATTGTAGAATTGATAGAACACTCGTCGATGTTCTTTGTACAGTTCTCGTTTGTCCATCCCGGTTTACAGTCACATGACCCGGTCTGTTTGTCACATGACTGTGTATTACTAATGTCACATTTACAGGATTCGGCACAGTTTTGACCATACGTAGTACTTGAACACTCTGAAAGAGAGAATTATACACATTTTGTGAAAAATATATAAGAATGATCTTATCTAAAAGAGAATCATATAAAGCTCTAGTTCAAAAGTAATTTCAAAATAATTATGATAATGATGACAAAGTGAAGATAACGAATAGTGAGCAATCTAACATGAATATACATATGAGTAACGAAGGCACTGTTGTTCTTCAGAAGAACATTGGAAACATTCACTTATTGATTCCTTATTGTTACATGTACCTCATCCAAACCCCAAGGCCATGATTTGAACATTTTTGAATCAATATTTTCTAAGGAAGCTTTCAAATACAATGTACGATTAGTCTGGCTTAGTGGTTTTTGAGGAGAATTTTTATGTGCCTCATCTTATATTAACAATTGCTAATAAAAGCCTTTGTAAGGAGATATGAATCCTGAAATCAACAAACCTGAAAGACCATTACTAAAAGATGTTTTGTGTAAAGTTTGAATACATTTGTTCGGTGGTCAAGGAGATGATATGAAAATGTAAAATGTTTACGGACAGACAGCAGACGAACGGATAGGCGATAGACAAAAGTAATCAGAAAACCTTACTTAATATTTCAATTCAGGTGAGCTAAAGTGAGATATACTTTCTATGGTATTAAATATTCCCAACTTTGTTTAAAGTAAATATCGCCATGGGATATGAAACAGAACAGCCAATGTATCATAAGGGAATTTTATCTGTGTAAGTAATGAATTATTGAAACTTCATATCCATTCTTCAAAGTATCGTATTTAACTAAGATCGCAAATTTAATTTATCTAGATTTATTAAGATAATGATTGGGATGGTCAACCCTCCAGATTAATTAGCCAAATGTATACAATAATATCCATTATTGTACACTGTCTGTGTACCCAACATGCATGTATATACCAATTTATTGCGATATTTTTAATATGCATTTGTCTATCTCATGTTTGCTGACTTGCGAGAATAAATAATTGAATCAAATTGTATTTACAGAAAAAATGAAACCGGAAGATAATGATATTCGTTCATGTTGTGTACTTAGAGAATGGTTGTGAACTAAAGGTGATTCGTTCACGATCTGTGTTGGTGGAGACGTCTTGAAACTGAAGGCAATTTATATATGCTATCTGTTTAGAGAATAATTCTACACTGAGGACAACTGGTTGTATATTGAGGACAGTTTGTTCACGCCCTGCATAATTTCTGTGTCATTATGATTCCCATAACAGAGTCTATAATACATGGACGGAAACTAAAGCATGGACGACTTATCTCCGTATGATGATCATTTTTTAAACTTGAAAATTATAAATGCAAAATTTACATCTCGCTAAATCATTAAAAAATAAACTCATTATCAAGAATATTTCTGTCATATAACTTTTAGAATTATTTTTTTCTTTTTGATCAGGTAAGTAAACAAATCTGGCGAGGGTTGTTCCATTAAATACTACATGTCATATATATAGGAGTTATGAGATTGATCACTATCCGTTATGTGCACCTTTATAGGAGTTATGAGGTTGATCACTGTTCGTTATGTTCATCTTTCATCTTACATATCATACATCATAACCATGCATATCATATCGTATCTCATATTTGTTGTAAAAATTCCATCCTATCTAGGATATCATTAGAAATAGAAATTGAATAATCATTATGAATCACGTCCTGTGGTATTGGGGAAAATGAAGACAATTCTTTCACTACCTGTGTCATATATGTGTTATCATGACTTCCTTTAAAAAAGTGTCTGTAATGTAAAACTTACGCAGTATCAATTTTGATGCACCAGATGCACATTTCGACAAATAATGTCTCTTCAGTGATGCTCAACCGAAATGTTTGAAATCCGAAATAACAATAAAATTGCAAGAGCTATTTTTAGAGAAAAACAGAGTGCCAAAAAAACTGGAGTCAAATTCGTCTAGGGATAAGAGCTATGTATGAAAGAGAAAATCCTTAATTTTGAAATGAATTTCTAAATTTTACCACAGCAATTGAATATACATCCGTATTTTCAAGCTAGTAAAGAAGTACTTAGCTACTGGGCTTCACAGGTTTGTGAAGCTTCAGTAGTATTATGGATTACCTGTGTTGTAGTGCTCTCAGAGGTCTGAGAAGTACTTCCGGTACTTTGGGCTACAGTTTGTGAAATTATGTTCCGTTGCCTGATATGTTATATTTGATAACAGGAATATTATAAAAACGCAGCCTTATCACGGTAAAGTAAATTCCATTAAAGGTGTAAACGATGTGTATTATCAATACAATATTCACCGAGAAATAACAAAAATTATCACAGTAGATTTGTTTCCACAATTAGTGTATTCTTTTACAGTACTGCATACAAACCCATTTCCAAAGCAGTCAGTTAGCTTATGATCAAGCATGCAGTAACTAGTATATTGATTTATTAACTCATCACATGTTATGAGATTGATCACTGTTCGTTATCTTCTCCTTGCATGTATATTATGTACAGAGACACTATATTCAGAATCGCTGAACTTTTTGTGTCGCTAGAGGTTTCCTCAATGAAAGCTGGCGTTATCATGGACAACCCAATAAACCATGACATGCAACGTGTTCCGATTTTTCTATACAAATCTACTGAATTTATAAATACCTGTACAAATAAAGCCATCTCCGCTAAAGCCTATCAAACAAGTGCACGTAAAACTGCCTTCCGTGTTGTTACAGGTAGCGTTTGTATTACAACTGATTGGTCCAACCATGCATTCGTTCACATCTAAACAAAACAAAGATAATATCATACGTTCTGATATGTTTTCATTGTGTGATATTTATTAAAAATATTTTTGAAAAATGAATTTCAATTTTGAAGAGTGTCGTCACGAAGTGTCGCAGTTCCTCCCCAACTGTCTTTTCAACTGTTTCTTATATTTGCATTTCTACTTTCATTTCTGTAGTAATGTCCTATCGTTAAAATACATGTATGCCCTGTATTTGTAAAGAGTCATGCACACATTGTTCACAAATACACCAACTTCAAGATGGGATGGCTATCATTGTATTTTAAAAAGATATCAAAGGCAAAATATTGAAATGTAAATATAAAGAAAGAAAATAATGTACCTTCGCATAAGCCACTGGGACTCTTCTGAAACCCTGAGTCACACGTGCAAACATACGATCCGTTGGTGTCGGTACAGGTTGCATTTGCTCCACATATTGTAGAATTGATAGAACACTCGTCGATGTTCTTTGTACAGTTCTCGTTTGTCCATCCCGGTTTACAAGCACATGACCCGGTCTGTTTGTCACATGACTGTGTATTATTAATGTCACATGTACAGGATTCGGCACAGTTTTGACCATATGTAGTACTTGAACACTCTGAAAGAGAGAATTATACACAGTTGCGAAAAATATGTAAGAATCATCTTATCCAAAAGAGAATCGTATATAGCTCCAGATCAAAAGTACAGATCCCGAAGCGTGCTACTACACCCCAAAGCTTTTCGTTGCGTTCCGTGCAAACCGTTCACCCTTCCGTGCAGACCGTTCAGCGTTTCGTGTAAACCGTTCACCGTTTCGTGCAGACCGTTCAGTGTTTTGTGCAGACCGTTCCGTGCAAATCGTTTCGTGCAAGAATCGTTCTGTACATGATCAAGTCACGCCCATAGAAACGTGCAGATCGTTCAAACCACGCCCTTAGAAACGTACAGACCATGCATGTCATTTGGGTCTGGAATTTAGGACAGGTAAACATTGTTGAGGATTCGACCAATTATTTCAAAATGTCTCTATGACGGATTTTCAACAGTGAAAATCTGCAATAATCGAAAGGAAACAGTTTATTATAGAACCACCAGGCAGAGCAAAATCCGATACCATTTTCTCACCATTGGTAGTTTTTAGCAAGTGCAGAGACATGTATATCTCTGCCCTCGTTATCTGTTTATTTTTATTTATTTAATTTGTATATAGGAATAATTTGTCTTGTTACATTTGTATGATCAAGTTTCTCTTTTTAAATAAAAAATTTTTCTCATCAAAACCGCTTATCGGAACTGTCTGTATAATGCAGAGTTTGACCTGTGTATAAGTTGTATATTCCACGCAAATTCCAATGCCTTTTTTTCTTCTTACCACAATATATGCAAGTGAATCTGGGTATTTGAAATTAACATTCGTACAGGTGTGAAAATCGGCGGGGGCAATTGAAATATGATAAAAGAGGTGTTTATATCTTTTGTCTCTCGAAAATGAATGCAGTTTTCTATAGGTTTAAAATTGAGGCAAATGCAACAATCTAATTAAAATTGGGTGTTAGATCCGCTCGCATATCTGTTGATCATTACTATCGTTAGTAATTATATGTATTTGTTTTATCTATTCATTTATATGATTTATTTTTCAACCTATTTCAATCATATTTTGATTGTTTCTTTTTGTTTTGTATCTTCCCTTCTTATTCAAAGTGACAGGTTCTTATCGACTGGCTAATTCTATGTCTAGATGCAACCCCCTTTCCCCCTCCCGCCCGAGAATATGTTCCAGCCTTACGACAATTTTTAAAATCATTTTATCTATTGTCATACACGTATGTAAAAATGTAAAGGTTTATTCAAGATATGTCTTTCAGAAGAGCCTGGAATATACGAATTGCACACGTGTTTTAACGGCATTCAGATTGAATGTACAAAAAATAGCAAAACAGACGCGACTTTGTCAATGAATTTAATAAAGCAATGAATAAATAAAGTTGAATAATAAATATTCCATGAAGATACAATTTATGCACATTTTCCCTTTATTTCCGAAGTTAAAAAAATATTAATTTCCCTTTATTCCAACGTGTTCGTAAGTCATTAAATATTCCTTGTTTGAACTAACCCCAGGATGAAACAAATGATGCCGAAAAAAAAAATCAAAGCGTGCAGGTCATGCTTAGCGTTTCGTGCAGACCGGTCACAACCCTCTCCCCGCCCCAAAATATTTCAATCTTTCCTGACGAGAAATTTCTTTAAATCATTTTATCTGTTTTCATACACGCACACATGTATATAAAATGTATAGGTTTATTCAACATCTGTCTTTGGGAAGAGCTCTGGAATATACAAATCGCAAATGTATTTTAACGACACTCAGAATGAATTTACAAAAATAGCGAAACGGACGCGACCATTTCATATTCAGTTTCAATGAATTTAATGGAGAAACGAATCAATAAAATTTGATTAATCAATATTCCACGACGATATGATATTTGCATATTTTTCTTTTATTTCTAAAATTTAAAAAAAAGAAATCGTTTGTTTTCATTCCAACATTGATCTAATAAGCAGATATGAAATTTACCGCGTCGTACACGAGCAATCATTTTAAAATGAATCATCATTTCTTTCTTAACCTTTTTTAATATCTAGAATACTGCAATAATATTGAAACTATTTTAAACCAAATACCATCGAAAAAATCAAAGCGTGTAGACCGTTCACAAAGCGTTCAAGCCACGCCTACAAAGTGGTCAGCTTTTCTTGCAAACCGTTCTGTGCAGACCGTTCAGAGTTTCGTGCAAACTGTTCACCATTCCGTGCAGATCGTTTTTTTTTTTCATATAAACCAACTGAATGTATAGATACCTGTACAACTAACGCCATCTCCGCTAAAGCCTGTTACGCAAGTGCACGTAAAACTGCCTTCCGTGTTGTTACATACAGCGTTTGTATCACAATTGATTGGTCCAACTATGCACTCGTTCACGTCTAAAACAAAACAAAGATAATAGCATACGTTCTGATATGTTTTCATTGTGTGATAGTTATCAAACATTTTTTAAGAAATAAATTTCATTTGTGAAAAGCGCTGTTATGAAGTGTCGCAGTTTCTACCCTCCTGTCATTTTAGAATTTTATGATTTGCATTTCTACTTTCATTTTTGTAGGAATGTCCTATCGTTAAAATAAATGCATTTGTAAAAAGTCATACACACATTGTTCACAAATGCACTACATTCATGACGAAATTACTATCATTATAGTTTGTAACGATATTAAAGACAAAAGATTGAAAATATAAATATAAAAAAGAGAATAATGTACCTTCGCATAAGCCACTGGAACTCTTCTGAAACCCTGAGTCACACGCGCAAACATACGATCCGTTGGTGTCGGTACAGGTTGCATTTGCTCCACATATTGTAGAATTGATAGAACACTCGTCGATGTTCTTTGTACAGTTCTCGTTTGTCCATCCCGGTTTACAAGCACATGACCCGGTCTGTTTGTCACATGACTGTGTATTACTAATGTCACATGTACAGGATTCGACACAGTTTTGACCATACGTAGTACTTGAACACTCTGAAAGAGAGAATTATACACATTTTGTGAAAAATATATAAGAATGATCTTATCTAAAAGAGAATCATATAAAGCTCTAGTTCAAAAGTAATTTCAAAATAATTAAGTATGATAATGATGACAAAGTGAAGATAACGAATAGTGAGCAATCTAACATGAATATAAATATGAGTAACGAAGGCACTGTTGTTCTTCAGAAGAACATTGGAAACATTCACTTATTGATTCCTTATTGTTACATGTACCTCATCCAAACCCCAAGGCCATGATTTGAACATTTTTGAATCAGTACTTTCTAAGGAAGCTTTCAAATACAATATACGATTAGTCTGGCTTAGTGGTTTTTGAGTAGAATTTTTATGTGCCTCATCTTATTTTAACAATTGCTAATAAAAGCCTTTGTAAGAAGATATGAATCCTGAAATCAACAAACCTGAAAGACCATTACTAAAAGATGTTTTGTGTCAAGTTTGAATACATTTGTTCGGTGGTCAAGGTGATGATATGAAAATGTAAAATGTTTACGGACAGACAGCAGACGAACGGATAGGCGATATACAAAAGTAATCAAAAAACCTTACTTAAATTTCAATTCAGGTGAGCTAAAGTGAGATATACTTTCTATGGTATTAAATATTCCCAACTTTGTTTAAAGTAAATATCGCCATGGAATATGAAACAGAACAGCAAATGTATCATAAGGGAATTTTATCTGTGTAAGTAATGAATTATTGAAACTTCAGATCCATTCTTCAAAGTATCGTGTTTAACTAAGATCGCAAATTTAATTTATCTAGATTTATTAAGATAATGATTGGGATGGTCAACCCTCCAGATTAATTAGCCAAATGTATACAATAATATCCATTATTGTACAATATCTGTGTACCCAACATGCATGTATATACCAATTTATTGCGACGTTTTTAATATGCATTTGTCTATCTCATGTTTGTTGACTTGTGAGAATAAATAATTGAATCAAATTGTATCTAAAGAAAAAAATGAAACCGGAAGATAATGATATTCGTTCATGTTGTGTACTTAGAGTATGGTTGTGAACGGAGGGTGATTCGTTCACGATCTGTGTTGGTGGAGAAGTCTTGAAACTGAAGGCAATTTATATATGCTATCTGTTTAGAGAATAATTCTACACTGAGGACAACTGGTTGTATATTGAGGACAGTTTGTTCACGCCCTGCATAATTTCTGTGTCATTATGATTCCCATAACAGAGTCTATAATACATGGACGGAAACTAAAGCATGGACGACTTATTTCCGTATGATGATCATTTTTTAAACTTGAAAATTATAAATGCAAAATTTACATCTCGCTAAATCATTAAAAAATAAACTCATTATCAAGAATATTTCTGTCATATAACTTTTAGAATTATTTTTTTCTTTTTGATCAGGTAAGTAAACATAAAGCTGGCGAGGGTTGTTTCATTAAATACTACATATCATATATAGGAGTTATGAGATTGATCACTGTTCGTTATGTTCACCTTTCATCCTACATATCATACATCATAACCATGCATATCATATCGTATCTCATATTTGTTGTAAAAATCCATCCTATCTAGGATATCATTAGAAATAGAAATTGAATAATCATTATGAATCACGTTCTGTGGTATTGGGGAAAATGAAGACAATTCTTTCACTACCTGTGTCATATATGTGTTATCATGACTCCCTTTAAAAAAGTGTCTGTAATGTAAAACTTATACAGTACCAATTTTGATGCACGAGATGTACATTTCGACAAACAATGTCTCTGCAGTGATGCCCAACCGAAATTTTTGAAATCCGAAATAACAATAAACTTGTAAGAGCTATTTTTAGAGAAAAACAGAGTGCCAAAAAAAAAACTGGAGTCAAATTCGTCTAGGGATAAGAGCTACGTATGAGGGAGAAAATCCTTAATTTTGAAATTAATTTCTAAATTTTACCACAGCAATTGAATATACATACGTATTTTCAAGCTAGTAACGAAGTACTTAGCTACTGGTATACACAGAAGGAAAAGTAAAATACGATTAGTATTTTTCATTTTGCTAATAATTTTCTGAACTTGAAAATTTTCAATGCAAAAATTCAATATTTACTGCTCACAAAAGCAGTTTTAAAATCAACATATTACCCAGAATTGCATTTATAAATATTTTCTATCTTTTTGATCAAGTAATCATATAGCTGGCGAGGACTTTTACTTAAGATGCAACACATCAGGCATCGTGATCATGTATATTACATGTATATCGTATCTCATATTTACTGAAATAAATATAATCTGGAATATCAATCCATCCCTAGGTCACATTGATAGAAATGGATATGGATACGGGTGTGACCGGTCGACAGGGGATGCGTACTCCTCCTAAATACATGATACTGCCTCTTGTACACGTGTGTCTAGGAGCTCGTGTTTACCCAACATTTTATTTTGATTTCCTTATTGGACTGATCAGATTGTTCACTGTTCGTTATTTTCACCTTTCAAATACAATAGGACTACTTCAACGCAAAGGATTAGCATGGAATCAAACCTGCTTATTGAACAACCTGAATATTCAAAGTTAATCTCGATATCCATATACTATGTATGTATAACTATGTGAACGAAAACGTTAATATAACAATCTATTTTTTTTTTAATTCTATGCGTTTTGATTCCCACAATTTCAATTCCCCTTAAATGCAAGGTAGTTCATGTCCATACAAGTTTGTTATTAGTAAAACAAAAACAGTGAAACCTGTCTTATCCCAGGGATCACTTTTGTGTCGCATAAGGTATAATATCGAATTGCAAAGTGCGAAGAGCACGAATGAAAGAAAATTGGGAATGGGAATTGGGTCGTGATTTTCAATGAAACCGAACACACAAATTTCGGATTATACAGGTTTCTTTGTAACAGTTTAAGATTTTCCACATACCGATACACTGTCCACCGACAAGGGAGTAACCCAGATTGCATATACAGGAGTAGGAACCATTGGTGTTTGAACAGTTGGAGTTGCTCGGACACAGCGATGTATTCTGACACTCGTTTATATCATCAGTACATATGGATCCCTCCCACCCTGTCTTACACGCACAGTTTCCAGATACTGGGTCACACGAGGCAGTGTTCTGAATGTCACATGTACAGTTCTCGGCACAACCTAATCCATACGTTCCAGTTTCACAGACTGAAAAACAGTAAGTCATGAATGTCTAATTTAGATTGAAAAATATGATATGCCCAATATCTTACCTTTATCATATTATACTCTGGTGGGGTTTTGCGTTCTTACCAACACATGTTCTCTGGTCTACACCCAGCTTCTTCCCTTCAGCACATGAACAAGTGTAACCGGATCCAGGATCCCTTTCGGTACAAGTTTCACCACATGGGTTCGTCGAACATTCATTAATATCTGCGTAAATCAATTTTAATCGTGTTATAATGTCTCATCGGACAACTGGAATTTCCGATTTTTTAAAGACAGTTTTGTTTATCTTAACCACATCAATTACAATTTAAATTGTGTACCTTAAATAAATTATTTGACTTATTGACTTAGATTTGGATAAATGTAACGTTCGCGTATTTTTGTACTCAGTCGATATTGTTATTACAATTCCTGTTAATTCTCTCTCTCTCTCTCTCTCTCTCTCTCTCTCTCTCTCTCTCTCTCTTGAAAACCTAAGACATTATTGTGCATTAGTTTGCAAGAAATCATATTAAAATCTGACAAACATTGTATGTATAGGGAGATGAGTGTAGTTTAAATGCTATTCGCAATTGCTTCTAACCCCCCCCCCCCCCCCCCCGTCGTTTGGTAATCCATTCACTTGAATATTTAAGAACAGGGAGAACTACCTTTATATATGTCTCAATAGAGTGTATCATTGATACAGCTACAGGTTTCATAAGAAGCGGTTGTTGAAATTGGTAGATAAATTCTAGTACAATGTACATACACAGCCAACCAGACGAAGAAACGAAATAGTATTAAGTAAAAGAATAAACGGATATATTTCTATATATCCTACAAGTCTACCTTGAAGGGATGGTGTTGAAAGTACTTGAAGCAAAATTGGAGCACAACACACCAGAATATTAATTATTGAAAAATACCATCACATGTCGTTCCATTTGTTTCATTCAGTTTATATCCAGGTTTGCAGAAACAATATTCCGACCCATCTGTATTCACTCCACATTTTTGTGAGCAATTGAAAGTTACGTTTGTGCATTCGGTTTTTCCTGTCAAACAGAAATTGTAAAGCATACATTACTGGTCATGTCGAATTATCACGAAACATCAGCTATGTTAGATAAATCTTACTCTGTATGTAAATTTTATATTTGTCCCAAACATCATTTATCAAAATAGAAGGCCTAGTTTAATCAATGTCATCAATGGATTGCAACCATTTATAAAATGATCACAGAATATATGCAGTTGTTTAATATTACAATTGCTGTTAAATACTTGCAACGATTTTGTTTTTGATGTAGGAAATCTGGTTTTAGTGCCTTTAAAATGAAAACCTGTGATATCAGTTGCATTGATTGCATGCTCCAATGCTACAGGCATAAACAGAGAAACACAAGAAATGATTGCCGAAATATCAATAGATATATACATAGGTACATATATTATTACAGTTGACAATGTATAAATTGCTATTACAAAAGCGTAGTTCACACTTGGTTCACTTTACCGTAACAGGTCACCCTCGTTGTCGTGTTCAGGAGGAATCCCGGGTTACAGGAACACTTATAGCTGCCTACTGTGTTGGCACAGATTTGATCACAGGGACTGACAGGGGCAGAACACTCGTCATAGTCATCACACTGTGACGTTCCAACCAATATAAATCCAGCATTACAGCTGCAGGAGTAACTTCCGGGAGTGTTTGTACACACTTGGCTACATGGATTGGTGCCTTTGCATTCATCAATATCTGAAATATTTCTTTTGATTATTGGATATATTTTTGCTCAATACATACGGTATCTTATCTATGATTGGCACTTGATAGACCGGCGTGTGCATGAGGGGAGCTATGACCATAGGCTGATGTTACAATTTAACATATTAAAGTGTAAAACCATTAATTCATTAAATTGTGTTTACATATGTAATTAAAGGGAAAGACAACCCTAACCACATTGTTGCTTTTATGAATAAAGTATTACTTATTGCTATCGTAAATGACTGTCTTTAACAACAAAAATCTTTGATTAACGATTAAATGTATATTAATCTATCATATATTTTAAATTACCCGCCGTTAAGAGAGCGGCCATTGAAGTTTAATTTATGACGTCACACCATCGGTTCCGGTTTATTTCATCAACAGCACTGTAAACATGTCAAGTCACGAACAGTTGAGTTTGGAGCCGTATATATTTGAGCCCGTTCTTTCGCAAGAAGAAATTGAGAAAAGAAGACGTTCAGTCGAGTCGCTGACCAGGCAGACGGTACATGTTTCTTCATACAAATGTCTCGAACCTCAACTTACCATTACGCAAATGATGGATCCACAGTTTACATCATAGTTTTTTTTTATTTCAGGTGAATTGATTGGGTCAGGAATTTCGGAATAAAAACTTTTTTCACATCTCCCCTTCGCATTAGTGTAGTTACATGTAACTGCTTGACAAGAAGGCATCAAGATATGTATTCATAAAATCTACCACATACACATCTTTCTTAGAATCTCATCAAAACCGGAACAGACGATGTGACGTCAAAATTATTGATTTTTGTGGTCTTGAATACAAAAGTGTTTCACATCATGGCAGCTTTTATAGATGGCCGGAATTTCAATTTTCAACGTTTTCAAATTAGTGATGAGGCTTATATAGGCCGTATATCAACAGAATAGCATGACAAATGTTTATCATATAATTAATCCTTCATTCACAATGTAAAATTCTTCTGGATTGCCTTCCCTTTAAGGTATTTTAAATTGGTAAGATTTGTTGAGGAAATTGCTGTAACTGTTTCAAGCTAGACTTTCACCACCTTGGTAGTTTCGGCATTTATCAATTGTATTTTAAATTGGTAGAATTTGTTGAGGAAATTGCTGTAACTGTTTCAAGCTAGGCTTTGACCACCGTGGTAGTTTCGGCATTTATCAATTATATTTTTCTTTTTGAATTTGTCTTTTTCATCGATGAAGGTATACACGATGATTCTAACTGCAACTTTCCTAATTGACCAATGATCTGATAGAGGGAAGTCACTCCACTCCTGTGTATACATTTTATTATATCCGCTTTTTTGGTTTCCACTGCAGTTAATTATCGTAGAATAAATCTCAATGTATTTGCAATAGTTACAAGTTTGAATTCTCTATATACATGTATATATTACAGATTAATGATTTTTCCTATATGATCTTTATTAAAGTTCATTTACGCGAAGTTGATTTGGACAGATACGCCAAGCATTAACTTTGATATACATGTCAAACATTATATACAAACCTTCACATGTCCCTGGGAACGTTTCGTTATATCCCGGGGCACATCTACACTCGTATGATCCCGGCTTGTTTTTGCACAACTGATAAGCACCTGTGCATGGATTTCTGGTTTCGCATTCGTCGATATCCGAATCACATTTCTGTCCCGCCCATCCATCCAGACATATACAACCTCTCACTTTATCACATCTTTCAGCACCAGAACCACAGTTACACGGCGTTTTACAATCCACACCATACGTGAAACCATTGCATTCTGTCAAACAATATAAAAAATAAAGGATTATGCTGTTCAGTTAAAGGGACTGATTCACGATTTCCCCTCAAAATATAGTTTTTCACCTTTAATGATCAAAATCTACTGTCTAATGTGTTTAAAATATTTCACATAAAAATAAGGTTGTACATTATCACAGAAGCTAATTTTAGAGAGTTTATTATTTGTTTTGTAAACAAAGACTGTGACATATTATTTAAGAAATTTTCATAAGAGACGGATATCGATCTAAGTTTATTATATCTTTCACATTTCAAGCATTCTTTACTTGAAATGTGTCATCTAAAAGTTAAAATTTGTGACTGTGCAAAATTAAGATGCTTTTTATTACGAAATTAATATTTCATTGGTTTGTTTCTATACATAAAAAGACTCGAGTCTTTGTTTACATAACACAAATTTAAGCTAAAATATTGCTTTTATTCTTGCATTCATAAGGTCAAAATTTTGGCTGTCACCACTAAATGAGTTATATTCTTATTGCCTATCATCAAAAATGCAAAATATTTTTTTTTTCAAAAATCGTGAACCTTTAAGGCTATCCGAGAAAAATCACAGTGCTGTATGTAAATGTACCTCTGTGCACTTTGCACCATATGATACCATAATGAAAAAGTACGTCACAATAATTGTATCGCGGGAAAAATATAATATTTTGGCGTTACTTACTACTGTTATCAAGTGATAAGCTGTATATATTAAAACATTTCTTGTCAAATGTTTGCAAGATAATTATATATTATCCCTCCACGATATCAAATGATACTCCATTTTTATATATAGTATGCGCAAATGTGATATTCATATAACATTGCCACCTCGAAATAGTCCCTAATTGAAGATTTATGCGTTTTAAAATTCACTTATGTGCATAAATTATTTCATTGCACATAAACAGTGGCAACGTTTGGGTGCAATAGGGAGAGCTATTATTTATGTTTTTGTTTTCTTTTTAGTTTTTTAACAGTATTTTATTACGAATAAAATAAAAAGGATTAGGCAGCAGGCAGCGCCCATATAAGCCTTCTCTTTTAAGGTTGTGCAAGATAATGTTCACATAGTTATGCACAAATGTAAATGAGAAATTTATATATATATATATATATATATATATATATATATATATATATATGATCATTTATGTTACATAAGGAACGTTTAATTTGGAGCTCCAAGATACTTCCTAATAATCAAATTTTATTCACTGTATATAATATCAATAAATATAATATAACTAACACACGAAACTATTCAAATAGTGCTCTTAAATTCATTTGAATTAAAGATATCGCTCATTCAATTCATGTGCACAACAATTGAAACACGGATTTAAAAAATCCTTCCTCCATGTATTTATTTGTGATTTCCCGACCTGGCTTGAGTTTTCATCTAGTGTTGTTAAATCATAGCATGTTTAGTTTGAATATGGATTTCCTCCAAGCACTTTCCATGTAAAAGGTTTGCATTTCTTTCCGAGTATATCAATAAAAAATTCAGCTGATACACTGTAGTCCGCAAACACCCGGACGTTTGTTTACAAATAGGGCTTCTTGATGGTTTGTTTTCAAAAATAAAGTGTTACATGACTCAACTGACGTCACGGGATATTATCACGACGGGAATTCACAGTAGCTCAGTCATACCTGTCTTGGAATCCCTTCACCTAGTTGAGTACTTCATTTTAGTATAGTTCAGAGAGAGAGAGAGAGAGAGAGAGAGAGAGAGAGAGAGAGAGAGGGGATAATTTCTATTCGGGCACCCAACAGTTAACGTATCTAAAACTCCAGTTCGTATATGAAAGGTGAAGATAACGAACAGTGATCGATCTCATAACTCATATAAGCAATACTAAAGAGAGAGTTGAGCAAACACGGTCCCCTGGATATACCAGATGTGGAATCAGGTACCTACATATGGTAGGAACAGTAAGCATCCCCTGTCGACCTGTTGCATCCGCCATGAACCCTACATCTTAATCAGGTAAACGGAGTTATCTGTAATCAAATCAATGTAACAAGAACGGTCTAACAATCGGTGTGAAACATGTCAGACAACATTTGGCCCATGGTAGGTTGTATTGCCAAACTAGATTGTTGTAAGGACCATAGAAATTGCGAAATGCTGACTTTAAACGAGACTGTTGGAACCACTGCACCATCAACTTGTTTGTTAGTAGCCTGCTTCGATTTAAAAACTGACGTAAGCAGAACAAGCTTTTGCGTATCGAATCAGTTGAGAGATATAAACACCAAAATGCAGGTGATAATGGGATATTGCTACATAAATATGGGAAGTTAACGGTGGAGAAGCTGAAATCATCCCGTTTGTCATAAAGTTGAGTTGTTTGTTTGCCGTTAATATCTACTTTCAAAAACATATCTAAGTATGAAGCAAATGTGGACGACTCTGTGGTGTCTTTTATTTCGAGTTCACTGGGGTATATTGAACCGACATGGATGAAAATTATTATTGTTAATATATAATACGTCGTCGATATATCTAAATGTCGAATTGAAGGTCAGAGCAAGAGATTGTTTCTTCTCATGTACAAGAGATTTTTTAAAAATAAATTCTGCTTCATGGCAATATAAAAACAGATCAGCTCACAAAGGAGCACAATTCGTGCCAACGGAAATTCCATCAGACTGTTGGAAGACCTGATCACCAAAGACCACGGAGATATTGTCAATGAGGAACTCCACCATATTTTTTTTAAATTTAAACTTCAGAGTACTTGTGAGTGGAATAAAAGTGGCGTTTAACAAAGTAATTTGTTGGATGACTGATCACTAGATAGGATTATTTGCGTTTTCCATTTTTGTTGACGAAGCAGCTGTCTATGATGTCAAAAAGCCAAGTCTTTAATATATCGTGAGGAACGGTCGTTTATCAAGTATGATAGTTTATATGTCTATCAACTGATTTGATACACGAATACATGTTCTCTGTAGGATCAATTCTTAAATCGAGACAGGCTACCGACAAACAAGTTTATGTTACAGGGGTTTCAACATTTTCATTCAAAATCCACATTTTACATGTTGTATGGTCGTTATCATAATGATCCAATTTGCAAACACAAGTAATAAAGGGGTTGAATACTGTCTGATGTT
Source organism: Ostrea edulis (assembly GCF_947568905.1). Lineage (NCBI taxonomy): Eukaryota > Metazoa > Mollusca > Bivalvia > Ostreida > Ostreidae > Ostrea > Ostrea edulis. Next base: position 49,893,010 of record NC_079169.1, on the reverse strand, counting down.
TTTATACTAATTGTTAGACCGTTCTTCATATACTGATTTTGGTTACGGATTACTCCATTTACCCAATCAAAATATGGAGCTCACGGGGGTGTGACCGGTCAATAGGGGATGCTTACTTCTCAAGGGCACCCGACCCCCTCTCTTGTATGTTCAGGGTCTCTGCATGCCCTCTCTCAATTTTGTATTCTTTTTAGGATTTATGAGATTGATTACTGTTCGTTATCTTCATTTTCATTAATGAGATTTACAATGGCTTGAATATACAATACTTTCAACATTTTACTTTCGTTGTTTCCATGGTTGTCCAAAAGAGGAGAAATTACGAAGTGTGTTAGATGCAATTCACATGTACTTCCAAGTAGAAACGAATGAAGATTAGCTTCTCACGTATCTATGAAACCCTATTTTTGACGAATCCATGAAAAGTTATAAAACTACCGTCTGGTAAGATCACTATTTCCCCATGCCCAGTCCTTCTGATATACCTTCAGAGTACATTATCATTTACCTGGAGCTTCACACATTCTTCCGTCGTTTGCAAGAAATATCGGTCTTGGCATACTCTCATTTACCTTCACACGTTCTTCCGTCGTTTTGTAAGGAATACCCCTCTGGACATGAACAGTTATATGACCCGTCGATGTTTACACATTCGTCTTTAAAGGAACATTTATTCAGAGTGTCGTTGTTGCACTCATTGATATCTACAAACACGAAAATGAAAGTGAGATTTATTCGTATATAAAGCGCTACCATGTACTGAAATTTACATACATTTACTTTCTTTTCCTCAGATCATTCAAAACCATACCGACACAAGTCCTCTTATCTTGCGCTTGAATTTGGTATCCAGTACGACAGAAACAGTATGCAATGCTTTTATTGGCGCTGTCCTGCTTACAGCCATATTCACAATTCAGATCCGGGTAGAGGGAACAAATATCCCGGACTGTAACATACCCCAGTTTGAAAAATCAGAAAATCATGTAACAAATGTTTTTACAGTTTGTGCATTTCTTTACTTTCACTTTGTCATTTAAAGTAATAAGATTGGGTTAAAAGAATACACATTCATGTTTGTACCTTCTATACAAGTCTTTCTGTCATCGCCCAAAGTGTAACCAAATTCACATTCACAGTTAAACCCTCCGTCTACGTTTTGACAAATCTGACTGCAACCATCATTTCCGACCTCGCATTCGTCAATATCTTTATTGGAGAAGAATACATTATTCATCTTTTGCAGCAATTTAAAATTTGATAAGACCGAAACAATATATTTACTGCTTAAAGATCGAAACTCCCATATTTTGTGTCGGATTTTAGATATCACTAACCTGTGCATTCATATGGATTATTTCCAAGCTGCTTATATCCGGATTTACATGTACAGCTATAGCTGCCATTGTTATTGGTGCATGTCGTAGTCTCGGACGAACAGTTGTTAGAACCAACATTAGCACATTCGTTGATGTCTAATATGAAATACATGAGTGACATAATGACTATCAAAAAATTCAATCAATCATCAATCCGAAAACTTCAATAGAATAATTATAATTTTATTCTTTTATCATGCATAAAACATCTTAAAACCATAGGATCATCAACTTCCACTGGGATTTAACTGACACGGTTTTCGTAGCATTGGATAACATAGCCATGAGAGTAACCTTGTCCCAAACAGATTTATAAAAGGTGGTATTCATTCCTCGTGAGCTTGCTTAAGTTACTCTTATCACAAATATTTAGGTTATGGTATGATTTAACACTTTTCAGAAGCTGTTGACTGATTTTATGGATTTCAGTATTTGTTGAACTCACCAACACAGTCATTGTTCACTTTGGTATATCCAGCTCTACAGTTGCAGGCGTAAGATCCTTCCAAATTTTTACAGGTTTTGTCATCGCCACAAATGTTTGGATCATCGGTGCATTCATTCACATCCTGTCCACAGTTACTTCCGGTCCAGCCGGTTTTACAAATACAACCTCTTACTCTATCGCATCTATCCATTCCTTTGCCACATCTACACGTTTGTTTGCAATCTACACCATAATTTGGAGTTTCGCATTCTGAAACCACAACAATTATAACGTCATTATGAGTGAAAGGAAGAGAGAAAGAGAGAAATGCCATTGACGCCATATTGATATTGTGAAATCATTAAATCTGTGAACATTAGCGAGATGTTACCTGAACATGTCGTTTTATCTGCATTCAATGAATAACCGGCATAGCAGGAACAAGTGTAGGAGCCGACGGAATTCTGACAGTTCTGTGAGCACACCCCTCCTATCTTACATTCATCTATATCTAAACAAGATAATAATATACATGCAGATCCTTTGGACCAAACAAATGCACAACGCATGTATCAATGACCATTACTCGATAGTAAAGTTGTTTAATTTATGTCGTTGACTGAGTAGACTGATAGTTATATATTGAAGTTGACTGACACGACAAACTTATATTTTATGCCGTTGACTGACACGGTAGGCTTTTATCTAAAGATGTTGACCTTTATCAAATGATATTTATGACGTAGCAGACCTTAATGACATAATATTGACTGGCGATGCATGTTGTACACTTTATGTAGCTGTTGTCACCAGAAGTGACGAGAGTATTTAGAAGCTTCTTGAAACATTCCTTCAATATATATGCATTCGTTTCTTGGAGTAATATTGAATGAAAATCAAAATGTTCATATTATACACATTTCTTAAGTTCACTTCAGAAAACAATTACCTGTACAGTTTTCTGCGTTCTCTAAGGTGTACCCAGTCCGGCAGATGCAAACCTTTGCCGACCCCTCATCGTCGTCGTCGCATGTATATTCACAATTTAGTCCTGTACATTTATCAACTCCTGCAAAGAAACCAAAACAATTTTGAATTTAAAAACAGCAAGTAAAATCCGTTATACTCAAGAGCGGTGATTTGTGTATTAACGACAAATTAATTCCAAACACGAATCCCAAGACTTACGCGGCAACATTCATTACCTGTTGAATTACATGTTTTATTGTCGTTGTTTAACGTAAAACCAGTCACACAAGAGCAGTTGAAAGATCCAGGGGTGTTCTCACATTTCTGTTCACATCCTGACGTACTGTCTGTGCACTCATCAATGTCTGGAGGAAAGAAAGGTACCGGTTGTCAAACATTGTCAGGACATTATTTGATCTGAAATTATGATACAAACATTACTTACCTTGACAGTTGCTTCCTATTTTCCTATAGCCAGGTTTACAGTTACACCTAAAACTTCCTTCTGTATTTTCACAGTCTTCTGTCTTCATATCGCAAGCTGTTGTGCCATTACATTCATCAATATCTGTCAGCAAAACCGTCAAACATTAAGCCAATATTATTCATATTATATTAATGTTAAACCTGTATACATAATAGAAAAACGTGCATTATGAAAACATATTGAATGATTGTGTCATGAATTCCAAGTGAAATTAATTGATCTGGATATCTCAATAAAAACGGTCATGACAGAGTGAACATGTTCCAATCAATCACATTATCATACACACCTAGTAAGTGTTGATGACATACATGTTCAAATCCGGAATGGCGATGTCAAACTAAGTAATTATTCATATTCGATAGGACAATATACACTGTAGGTTTGTCATATTGTAAATTTTGAATTGACTGACTTGTACTAAATACAATTTTGTCATATTGTAAATTTTATTTACTGCCACCCGGTAAATTCAAAATTTACAGGACAACAGATTTAACATCCAAATGTTTTAAGCACGTTAAGATACTATAAGTTTAATATCCATATATAGGAAATCAGCGTACCTTAAGATATAATAAATTTAGCATCCACATCCAGAAGTTTTCTGCATGTTACGTGTTTGCCCAGCTATCTATTTTGTATTGCTTATGGAATTTATGTCCACTATTCCTTATCTTCACCTTTCATGCATAATGTTTTAGGTTTATCATTTGAATCCCGCAGATGTATGTATGTTATGATATGCATAAGTTTACGGTAGCATGATATAGGTTTGATATGTAGATCAAAGAGATTATTTTATAGGCTTAAAGTATGATGCTTCATAGAATAATTGATAATGTGTATTTGAATGTATATAGAAAGTACAAGTTCTACTGCGCATAGTTTCCCTAAGATACTGCATTTGAAAATTAAGATGGCTCATTAAACCATCGTTTTATTCACTGGCTCGTTAAATCATCTGATATAAAGACTTATTTCATCATCAAAAGAGAGACACATGCACTGAACTATATCACATGCTTTTTTATGCTTTTCGGAAACTATAAAAATGCCATTTTGTTTGCGAATAAAATGATTGCAAGCTTCAACCAATAATTTGATTTCATACATGGTATAAATATCTAATAAAATCTGCCAAAAAGACTCATGCAGATTGATTGATTTTATATTGTTTAACGTCCCTCTCGAGAATATTTCACTCATATGGGGATGTTATAATGTTTTAAAGTAAAAATAGCGACGAAAATCATACGATTATTTGTTACATTTTTCAAAATCTACATTGTACATACAAAATCAAGAAACATGACATACGGACAAAAAATATATGTATTAGACAAATACATTTTTAGAAAGAAATTGAAATAAAATGACGAAATTAAAGAAATATCGCATTTCTTAGATTTTGTTTTACATTTTTATTATTTACAGTAATTATATAGCGCATTATATAATAATAATATAAAAAATACTCTACGCGCTTTACATTAAAACAACAATAAACTACAATTAAAAATTGAACATATCTAAAACAGTGTAAAACAATATTCGTTTCATTAAAAGAATATGAATTCTAGCACTGGCTTACACAAAATCATGATTAAACTACAGCAAATACATACAAAAAGGTTTCATGAAAAAGAATAGTAATACTGTCACTGGAAATGGCTTACATACAACCGTGATAAGCATGTCTGAAGAAGTAAGTTTTTAAATTTTTCTTGAAAAGTTCGAAAGAATTTTCGTTGCGGATGTAACTTGGAAGGTTATTCCAGAGTGTGGTGGTTGCTTTGTCAAACCTTCTGTCGCCATACGTTTTGGTCTATTTCATCAGATTTGAACGAAACCAGAGAAAAAAGTACCAATCTCAATCAAAATTGATAAAACAGCTTATAGGAGTTTCGAAATTGATCACTGTTCGTTATCTTTGCCTTTCATTTGCCTGATATATGTTTGTTTTCTAAAGGTATGTTTATTAGAGTTTCTAGTCGCATTTAAAAATTATTAATAAAGGTGAAGATAACGAACAGTGATCATTTTCATGACTCCTATAAGGAATACAAAATAGAAGATTTGGCAAACACATACCCCTGGATATACACATGTACCAGAGGTGCGATAAGAAGCCTAGGAAGAGTAAGCATCCCCTGCCGACCGGTCACATCCGCCTTGAGCCCTCTGTCTTGATAAGGTAAACGGAGGTATCCGTAGTCAAATCAGTGTGATAAGAACAGTGTAACAATCGGTATGAAAAACGCCAGACAGCATTTGACCCAATGATAAGGTTGTATTAGCAATATAATGACCATAGAATTTGCAAAATGTCAACTTTCAACGAGACTGTTAAAACCACTATGACATTAGCTTGTTTGTCAGTAGTGTACCTCAATTTATAATTTGGATATACTCAGAACGAGCTCTTGCATATCGAATCAGTTGAGAAATAGAAACAACATATGCAGGTGATAATGGAACATTGCTACATAAATAAGGGAAGTTGACGATGAAGAAGCTGACATCATCCCGTTTCTCATATTTTTTAAAATGTATATATTCAAAAATATACCTGTACATTGTTTTACTTGAAACATGTATAACGTCTGTCTGAATCTTATAAGCATATCTCATCAGATACTCATACCGTGCATGAAATCACAAGGAAGCTAAGACACAGAGCTATCATATATGCATTTATCATTCCGAAATAAAACACAAAAATAATAAAATTATTGAGAATTTGTATTACTCTTTTGATGTAGAAATCGTACTTCATAAGAGGTGCTTTAACGAACCATTTGATAAACATTTTGGCGTTGTGAGCCGTTTTTAGCATATCGTGCAAAAGGTGTAAATACAGAACGCTGAAAACATAAATTATGTTTCATTGTGCCAAATTGCTCCATGCATTATAATGGTATAATTTCAGAGTGTACCTTCGCATTTGCTCTCGGTTTTGTAGAAACCAGCTGGGCATTCGGAACAATTATAGCCTCGATGAAAGTATTCTTCCTCCGCAGGACTCAAGTCTGTGCAGTTTGTACCAACGATGCAAGGGTTCTGTTCACAACCATTAGTGTCGTTCTCACATTTCAACCCTGTATATGAACGTTTTTGTTACTTTGAACATAATCAAACTAGAACTTTCCTTTGTTAACATAATTCAATACTGCATCGAACAGTTTTAAATTGATATGAATAGCTAATTACCGGAATATCCTATGTGACAGTCGCATTCAGCGTAACTAAACATATCACTTCCGGAACTTCGTGTATTGTTAAAGTTACATTTTCCATTATTACTGCAACCAGAACACATGACAATAGCGACATCTACCGGCGCAGCCTGTTCTCCTTTGTCATCCACCACAGTGACACTGTAAACCAAATCCATTTTATAAGGATGTAATTAGTGCCACTTTGATTGTTGAAAATTAGCATTTCCTTCAACTGAAATATATAGTATAAAGGCGTTACCTAATGTTGGCAACATTTTCGTCATCTGGCGTCCATGTTGCAATGCCAGTTGTATTGTTGAAACTGAAGCCTGGGGGTTGTTGAAGTATTTCATAAGTAAAATCACCATCGTCTGAAGCATTAAAGGCAATTTGAACAGGTTTGTTCACTTCTACATTAATCTGCGTGTCGCCTTCAATTTCTGGAATGGAGTTATCTGAAAGAAAAAATGGAAAATAACATTCATGTTTTAGATACCTTTTTCAAAAGACGAGCTCATCTGTTCAGTAAATGTAAGTATCAAAGCAGGCAAAACTCTGACCTAGACTAGCGGTGTCAGCTGTGGAAGCATCAGCCTCAACTCCTGATGACTGGGCTAGGGAACGATCCTCAGTGGCAAGGAAATCAAAAATGCATGCTTGTGTAGCGCTAGCTCCTCCACATACCTCCCGTGATTGATTAACTTTTTCTTCTGGGAATTCATCGATATAAAGCGGCACGAAATCTGGGTGCGAGTAATCGTCATGGGATAATCCAATGTCATAGTGGAATAAGGACATGGTACTGTTGATTGACCCTGAAGTTGTTTGAAATGTTGAATTATCGCCAAATCTTATCCCATGCTGTGACGGGTTGTTAGTAATCGTATGGTAGAAAAACAGACTTAAATAATCCATAATACTGGTAAAATATGAAATACCACTACATCAAATTAATTTTCAGTGACGACCATCTTAAAAACATTTAATCCTATTCTATTTTCTCTGAACATAGCTTATTAGATATTTAACCAACCAATTAGTATTTACTGAATACATTTTTATCGATTGCTTCATCAAGTAACGTCAGATAGTAAGAAATGCAGGTATTGTTACCACTACACTATGACCAACATGTTACACGATGCGTATCTTCATGCATAAACAGTGTTACACGTGTGTTGTCAAATACCCACTCTGCGACAATTTGTCGCATGAAGTCAAAAGATTAATTGAATATACGTCAAAAAGTGTTGTAAAAGTTCTTCCCAAATGTATAAATGACAATGTTATGTAACAGCATGGTGTGCTAAGCAATGTCTGTGATAGTTTTGAGAGATTTATGAATATAGTACTGATTTCGCAGAGATACACATGATAAGATTGGAATCATACGTAAGATTAGTATTATGATCTTGTTCAAATACCCCAGGGTGTGTGATAATAAAAAGTCATAACAGAAAATAAAACCTATCATTTAATCCATTTTAATGATTTATTCAATTTGCCCTGAACGACTTTTTTAATCATTAGAGTCTTTGTTCCTCAAATAATGTGCAAAGATGAAAAGAAGCATAACAAAGCAAGAAAGAAAAAAACAAATTTCGCCTTCTTTGATTGATTGATTGAACATTGTTTTACGTCCCTCTCAAGAATATTTCACTCTTATGGAGACGTCACCACTGCCGGTGAAGGGCTGCAAAATTTAGGCCTATGTTAGGCGCTCATGGCCATTGAGCAGGGAGGGATCTTTATCGTGCCACACCTGCTGTGACACGGGACCTCTGTTTTTGCGTTCTCATCCCAAAGACCGCCCCATTTAATCACCTCTTACGACAAGCAAGGGGGTACTGGGGACCTATTCTAACCTGGATCCCCACGGGATTCTGTGATTGAATATCTATGAGGGTGTATTATGACATATATTGTACCACAACTCACAAAGTTGTCCAAAGTTGTTATATATGCCGCGTTCCGTTGCAACATCACTTCCATACAATGTAGTTCCGTTTGGGAGAAGAAAGTCGTTTGTGGAGTTTCCGTCGAAATTCCCCATTAATCCTGTGACCTCTCCCCTGTACTTCTCATCTACCATAGTCTCCAAAGCCAGGAACCGCACGCCTAAACTTATCTTAACTGTTATCTCTGTTTCAGGAAAACAAAATATCCAGATCAAAACCCCAATTCGTAAATTCATCAATAAACTTTAGTTTCTGATCGTGATCGTAATGCATAGAATAATTACATCAATGACAAACAATGTTAGAATTTCTCTCAAAGGGGTTATATCGATGAAAATAGAAATGTTGTTAAAATCCTACTGATGTTATACTTTTCTGACATGTCCATACAATATACCATACAGCCAATTTAGACGGGACACTAATCTGATGGATTGGGGTCTACAAGTAATACCGTTACGTTTAATGGATAAAAGTTTAATGGATTTGTTTATATTTATTTCTTCAATGAATATGTGAACTGATTTACTTAAATCTAGGAATTTTTAGTTCCACGAATCTGAAGCGATCGCCAAAATAATTCAAAATTATCTACTAATCAAAACATCAGGCTATACGGTATACCATCACCAACAGTTATATCGCCATTTCTGACGATTCTATTGCCTTTTCATACAATATATAACATTTTTGCTGTTCACTCGCTTGTTCATACAATATGATTATAACGTTATATGACATTAATATTGCTTGTTCATATAATATATAACACTTTCGGCAGTTGTATCGCTTGTTCATACAATACATTTTGACATTCACTGAATCTTTTCTCGTATATTTCTATTGAAATTGCTACAATGAATGTATGTTTGTTGCAAATTAGTTCGATCCAGTGTTTTAGTATCATTGTGTAATCATTACCAAATATACAGCGTCATCAAGGTCAAAGGGTGCATTGGTTGTTCCGTTTAACGTAACGAATGAGTCAACAATGAGTTCATATTTTAAAACAATGCATAAAAATATAAATATTAACAATGAATTATCATTTCTTTGTTGTTTCATCGGGTGATGGAAGGTAGCAAGCATTGCATACAAAAATTACATAGCCCGCGTAAGAAAGCATTATATTGTTCAAATAACATAATATTTGCTAATAGTTATATCAGTCGTTCATACAGTATAAAACACTCGCTAACAGTTGTGTCACTTACCGCTTTTAATGAACGATGCTACAATAGTTCCATTTTCTTTTGATATCACCATGTTCACAGTCCTCCGAACAAAATTCGGGTTCTCCTCAAACGCTGTTGTTAGATCACGTCCATCCCCACGCACATACATCTCTAATTATAGAATAAAATATATTAGTCGAATGAAAAGGTGGAGATAACGAAGAGTGATCAATCTCATAATTCCTATAACGAATGCAGAATTAAGAGTTGGGCAAACACGGGCTCTGGATAAACCAGAGGTAGCGCCAGGTACCTTGGAGGAGTAAACATTCCCTACAGCCACCGTGGGTCCTCTATCTTAACCAGATAAACGGAGTAATCCGTAGTCAAAATAAATGCGCAAAGAATGGTATGAAACATGTCAGACAGCATGTGGCCATGTGAATGTCTGTATAGGCAAACTCGAACATACAATGAAAGATGAAGAGAACGCAAAATGATCAATCTCCTAACTCTTTTGAGGATTAACAAAATGCAGAGTTTGGCAAACACGGACCCTTGGATATCCTAGAGGTGGAACAAGGTGCCTAGTAAGGAGAAGTAAACAGCCCCTGTTGACCAATCAAACCCGTCGTGATCCCTATATTTTGATGAGGTAATCGGAGTAATCCGTAGTCAGAATCACTGTGCCAAGAACGGCCTAACAGTTGGTATAAAACATAAGAAGACAACATTTGACACATTGACAAGTTTGTATTGCCAAACCAGATAATTATATCGATCATATGATTAGCAAAATACTGACTTTATAAACAAGGCTTTGAATTCCCTGTAACAAACTTTTTTGTCAGAGAGGCTCTCGATTTAAAAACACAGCCAGAACAAGCTCTTGCGTATCGTATCAGTTTAGAAATACAAACATGATATAAAGGTAATAATGGAATATTGCTTCATACATGTAAATATGGGAAGTTGATGATGGATGGAGAAGCTGAAATCATCTCTGTTGTCAAAAAGTTGAGTTGGTTATTATCCGTTAACATCTATGTTCAATAGAATATCTACGTACGAAGCCGATGTGAAAGACTGTGATGTCTTATTTCGATTTAACTGGGATATATCGAATCGACATATGAACGAAAATGATTATTATTAATAGATATAACGATATCGATATATCTAAATGTCGGGTTGAAGGCCACAGCAAAATATTGTTTTGTCCACTACACTCAACAATTTTTCAGTTATCTGATGGCGCATAGTTTTACTGGTGGAAGAGAGAACCCAGATACAATTAATGTACCTGGGAATAGACCACCGACCTTCCGAAAGTAAACTGGGAAATTTTCTCACTTACCGACGCGAGCGGGATTCGAACCCGCGCCGACCAGAGGTGAGAGGCCGTGTGATTTTGAGCGCGATGCTCTAACCACTCGGCCACAGAGGCCCGCAAGATATTGTCTTTTCATCTCTTGTAAAAGCTCTTAAACAAATTCTGCCTCATCAGAATATAAAAAACAGGTCAGCTATCAGGGCCATAATCCGTGCTCATGGAAATTTCACCAGCCTGTTGGAAGACCTGATCATCGATTACAAATATATTGTTAATAAGGAACTCAAGCATCTTTTTGATATCGACCCTTGAGTACTTGTGCGTAGAATCAGAGAATCTGACTGCTGATTCAAAAAGTATTTTTTAAATGACTGATCAGTAAATATGAATTCTACCATTTTTCGTTTTTGCTCTAGACACAACCATGTATGACGTCAACAACTCTAGTCTTTGATTGATTACGAGAAATGGTTGTGTGTAGTGTTGAAAAATCATATTCAACGTTGTTGATTTGAGAATAGCGGTTTAGCAATTTCAAATTTACCAAAAGTCCTTTACAATTGTTTTTTAAAATCCACATTTGATTTACATCACTTATGACATATGTCGTGGCACAATATGTTTGAAGTTTCTCCTTCGCAGCTGTTGATATTTTCGTGAGGACCAAACATATGGGCTTGGTAAAACGTTGTTTTGTTAAAAACCAAAGAATTGCAATGTAGAAAATTCGAGATAATACGTCGTAATAAAAATGTCATTAGCAACACGGAATTTGTCATATTATAGTTATCCATATTCAATGCTATTGTTGCTTATGCCCTGCTTTTAAAGTTTGCAAAGTGAATATATTAAACTTAAAATCAGCAACGACTACCACCGAACGTTCATTCAGGGCGAACTTATTGATTTCATTCATACCACAGTTAACTATTACACCCCCTAGGTACCTGGTCCCACATTTAGTATGTCCAGGGGTTTGTGTTTGCCTAAGTGTTTATTTTGTATTCCTTATAGGAGTTATGGGATTGATCACGGTTCGTTATCTTCACCTTTCATAATATTGTTTCCGCAACAAAAATACTAAGTTCGGACCGATCGTTAAAATAAAGATATTTGAATTACCGTGGAATCATCGTGGGGTATTGATGTTTGTGGGTTCGTGAGTCACTGTTACCCACGAATATACGTATCCTCGAACATTTTGTTTTAAAAACCAAGCTGAGTTATCACTCCTAGTGGCATGGTATCGCTTACCCACGGAATTACGTCTCCATAAACCATCAAAATTTTGCTTACCCACGAACATTGGCCCCCATGAATTATAATGATTCCACAGTATACGTTTTTTGTTGAATATTTGCGTTATGTAGCCATTAATTTCCATAAAACTTTTAACAAGTAAATATAGACTCAGACTGACTGTTTTCAAAGTATACATGTATGCATGTATATTGTTACGGTTTGCAGGAAAGCTGATTATTGTTTGACAGCGAATAAATTCTTACTGTCTTTGTTCCTGGACAGTTCCACTTGCAAAATGGAGTTGGTATGATCTTTAGCAACAAATGCGCTAAATATGGTTGCATTTATTGTGGTGCCATTCTCTCTGGTTGCCAATTCTGTTCGAGCTTGCAAGTTGAAAGATGTGCCGTTAAAGTCGATTTTCATCATTGTGTATTCGCCGTAACCATTAAATGTGTACTGGTCCCCGTCTAGTGTGTTGATATGTGGATCACCCCAGAACCAGGCTGCAAAGCGTTTTCCAAGCAAATGTTTCAATCTCCAAAGACAACATCTAGTATTGTTTGTGATAAACGACATGTAATCTACTGCTACAATATTTCTACTGCATGGACATGAACATTAAATCTGAAATTTGGAGATGCATTTAAATATTTATAAAAGTAACTTTTCAAAGGAAATATTACTTACTACATTCCACTTGTCCGAAAATTGTGCGTGTACCATTGGTTTGACTATATAACATGTACATTAGAAAAATGTACTAAAACACTTGCCTATCCGAACAGGAATCAACCTTAGGCAGAATGATGGTCTAGGCCGCAAGCTGTAATACCAATCGCAATGTCCGGATGCACAGCAAGCCTCCTTTGGCCTGGCATTATCACGATAATATTCTGCTGGTTGAAAAAATGGATTTGCAGAGAGCATCGACCCTGATGCGGGAATACGCCTGGTCAGCGGACCCAGTCGAAATCCAGCCCACCATCGCCATCGGAGAGGATAACAACACTCCTAATAAAAATAAGAAAAACAAATAATTCAAGATAAGGTGTGGGGTGTTGATTGATTGACGTTTTTCGCCGTTTTGGCAATATTTCGGCCATTTTAGTGCGAGGTGTGGGATGTGTAACAGTAGATATAAACATCAACTCACCAAAGAGGACCCAACGGTAAGGGATGTGTAACAGTATACATCGTTCGCTGCGTCGTATCGGTTATAGTTAAACGAAAATCCAAAGAATCTCAGAGATGCACCATTACAGGGACATGACGTCCACCAGACATTAGGACGTGATCTCAAGGACTGCTCGGCATACCAGTTATAACATTCATTCTCCAAGGGATTCGTAATAGTGGCTTCAGTCAGCTTTGTAACCCAGAATCCATCAAACCCTGGAAATGAAAATTATTTCAGAAAGGAAATAGTACATTTTATGCAGTAGACAAGAGGTTCACAACTGTCACTACTGATCTACACAGAAATGAAGCACATCTATATCAATGTTGTCTTAGCTGGAGGTTAATGTTTGATCATGACTCCAGGTATGTTCACTGTTTGAAAATCGCTACAGGTAAGGGTCACTGCTACAGCTACACGTAGAATATTCCATTATAATGCCACAACCGATATGCAAATTCTTCCAATCAATTCAAAGATATTCCAACATAAACACGGAATGCTATTTTTAAAATTAGAATGAAAAGATTGAATATAAAAATAAATGAATAAATGCAATCTGGCATTGGAGTATAGTGAAGAAAGAACTAGAGGGACTAAATAAGGACATCATACATAATAATGAATAAATAATCAAGAATAACTAAACAATGAATGCTACTGAAGATGCTGTATCAAGAAGTAAGTAGACGACAAAAAAGGAAGTGTAAAACAACTACCTGGTAGGAAAAGCTGTATTATTTTATAACGTCTATATTTTTTTTTCATCACAGTTCAACATTTGTTATACAGTTTTACATCTCCAGGTACAAATACTCATTATAAGCTGTCATTAGAACGAGTTAACATACCGCTTAAGCATACTGATTAGTTTTGACAATTCACTGTTGTTCGTGTCTTTGGTCATTTTTAGTGCTTTTTATATACTTATTTATTTGTCCTCGTATCTACTATTGATATGTTCTGGGATTTTAGTAGTTTATCTATCTATCTATCTGTAATTTTATAGAAAGTCTCTTTTGCCAAAAAGCATCAACTGAAATTAAAATTGCATCTTCATGCGTCTCCGTTGTAAAGTTATATCTTAGCCACCTATAGTTCAGAAGTTACCCTTCAATTTTAACTGACATCTAACTTGCCACTAAGTCCTTGATTTACGCAGCGTTAACTAGATGATGACTTTCAGTCAAATCAACTGAAACTGGTGTATGTGGTATTATAAATAATTGTTGATATACCACATACAATGTACATTGTTGCTACTTGCCATTGTGGGAGTGGTTCTGGGGGGCATTTCAAAGTGATAGATACAATTAATAACCAACAGAGGTAGGGGCGTATCCAGACAATTTTTAAGACTCAAGTTTTTACACACCCCTTCTCGTCATCCCCTCTAGATCCGACATTGCAGAAAGATCGTCCTCAAAAGATATTTTCTAGAATCAATAAACAAAAATAAGTCTTACCGCTATTCCCAGAAATCCCCGACATTCGAAAGGCGGCTGCTTGATTGGAATAGGTATTGCTGTCTGCAAACTGTCTATATCTGTATCCAATAGAGATACGACGCCCGGATGTTGATCTAGCATTTACGTTGATATAGTTCACCACACTAAATGTGTCCTGACCATCAGAAACAACGAGAGTTTGGAACGTCACTCTCTGAAAGGATATATCAATCAATCGTCAAAGATCGATGATGAATGGGCTTATTGATATACCATGAGAGATATATTTACACTGTACTTGTATAAACATTTTGCGAACGTAGTTAGAGAAAGTTTGTTTAGAATAAAATTGTGGATCCCTTAGCACAATCCGTAGCTCTACATATATATGGTACTTTGCCCAAATCTTGTGATGTATCAATGTGAGTGAAACCTTCACAACGGAATGTTTCAACTAATCCATCGCAGAGAAAAACTACTTCTTATATATGACATTAAGGTATTCAATGTATAATGACCATATTTCATATCTAATAAATGGATGGTGTAATATTTGTAATCATGGTATCATTTTGAAGGGTTCATCAAATAAAAATAATGCACCATAGGAATTTTTTAAATTTTGTTTACTGCTTGATTTATTTCATCTAGAATTTAACATTGAAGTATATGGGAAAAGCATGTTTTATTACAATATTTCAAAAACAAATTATATTTTCATAATTATCTCTTGGTAGAAAGTTACATACAGTTTCTTTTTATGATAATATGAAATAAAATCAATCATTGACCACACAATTTTTAGAAAATTAGATTTTTCTTATTTTTACAAAGGGCAGACAACTCTTCCAAAAAGTCTTAAGTGCAAAAAGGTCAGCTTCTAATCATTTACCAGTCATGTGAATTTCATCTGCTTCACTTTCATCATTACTTAACAATACACTTTTATGTTGATCTAAATCCTTCAAAATTGTTCGTTATCCTTTCATTGTACATGTACATGGAATACCTTAATTCTAGGTTTGATAGAAAAAGGTTTGCTTATTCATATAGAGATAGTCACACAATAACAGAAGTAAATTTGGCATACAATTACATCAAATCAATTATAATATATATATAGTAGGTTATGCTTAAGGATAGGTACGATTGATACTTATGGATAGCTAGAACATAATTTAAACGGACATCGATTATATGCTATAAACAGAAAGTACGACTATTGTTGGAAACGTCGGGTAACATTATATATGAGTGAATACGTCATTACAAACTTGTTTACACTCAATGATAAGCGTAATTGTCTCTCGGAACATGGTGGCAAAAGGACATGTAATTGTCAACTAATCGGAATAGAAGTTAGCCGTTATAGGGGTTCTTTGCGTATAATGGTTGAAATTGGGATTCAGAGCAAGAACGAATTCTTCGTCTAGACCAGTTATTGAAGGAGCTATCGTAAGATCCGAATGTACTGAATGTTTTTGTAAGCCATGCGTTATAAACGAGTCACACAGACAACTTTGGTGTGCCTTCCAAAGAAATTACTTCAAATAGAAGAAAACTTTATGAACAGTTTTGGGATATGTTGAGTCATCATGTGACGTGGGACGGTGATTGGTACATAGCCAGAAAATATGCCACAATACGCAGAAACTCCCGTCGGAAACTGTATGCTTGGCAGTCACACATCGTCTAATAACCAAGCCTGATCTAGTCTTGTACTCATCATGATGAGAAAACGAGATCAGCCGTGGGTATCCAACGATGGCAGTCAACTGGATGCAATTAAGGCTCATGCAGTAACTATGGTTGTAATAAAGATTATTCTGCCTAATTTGTCAATGGTTAACGTCCTCATTCATGCAAAATAAATTTAACGATCTTTAACATCTTTGATTCGTTAGAATTAATAAGGTATGTTATACCAGAAAAAAATTGATTTGAATGAAATTTGGATAATATGTACAACAATGAAAGGCGAAATTAATATTTTAAAAATATTTTGAAATTGAAAACTTTCAAATTTCAAAGTAAACAGCAATCTGAGGGAAAAAAATTAAAACCCCTGCTGGACTTGAACCTGCGATCTACAGTTCAGCAGTCGACATGTTAACCTACTGAACTACTGTGATAGTTCTTTAAATGAATAGACAAATATTGCTGATATTTATATTTTCATCCATGTTTTAAAAGGAAGTCAGCCATTATGACAATGTAAATTACCTCCTTAATTATCAACATTTCGATTAACCTGCACAAGAAAAATAACTATCCTGGATTTCTTTAATCCTAGAAACGTACAGGTAATGCAGGTAACACTGATAGCATCCTATGTCTTCGGGCGGGTATACACAAGCTAGCACGGTTCCGTCGGGGTTTCATATCTGCCTAAAAGTAGCTTCGCCCCGCATTAAACTTATCTGAGGAAAACTGACCGGTTGAAACACTCATTCGTTAAAGGACCTTGAATTGCCACAACATATGGATACTTACATATCAATATTATTAGCTTCGCCTTCCTGCTATGTAGAAGATTGTTTTTCAAGAATCCCTATACAAACCTTATCTATGTATTATGGATGTTGAAAATAATACGTAGGATAGTAAATGAGAATACTTGTAACAGTAAACAATGATCAACTATTACACATATAAGTAATCGGTACGTGTACCTGTGTTCGATCCGTGAAAAATGTCATGTTGTTCCATGTTGCCTTGTAAACAATTGCTGATTGGAAGGTTTTGAAGTCATCGAAAGAGTTCTGAATTATTCTATCAACTCTTTGTAAAATAGCGGCATCATTTTGATCCTCCCTAAAAAGCAAATTATATGTGTGAGTGTTACTACTTTAATTCATAGTTCAGTTAGTCATAATATGTACACATACACTAAGCTATCAGGATTTTTCAGCAAATAAATTCCAATAAATGGAAGTATGATTTGAAAACAATTTTCAAAGACACATTTCCTTGACATGGTCAATGCTTGACCAAGTTCGTATGGCTTTGAGTACATTTCGTCAATATGGAGAGAAAACACACTTCTAGTAAACGTTGAAAATCAGAATGATGCATGCATCTATATAGTAGTGTTACATCATATAATTTGTTACTATTGACAACATACCTTTTGTATGAAAGGTGAAGATAACAAAGTGACCAATCTCATAATTCCTATAAGGAATATAAAATAGATATTTGGGCAAACAAGGGCCCCTGGATATACCGGAGGTAAGGCCAGGTTCCCAGGATGAGTAAATATCCCCTGTTTATAATTGACTATTAACAACACACCTTGTATACATGTTTACTATTGACAGCATACCTTTGTATACATGTTTACTATTGACAACATACCTTTTATATACATTGTAATACACAGCCGAATCCGCGCCTTCAGTCATCAAATCAAACCAAAATGGACATAGAATTTTGCGACCTAATGTTTCGCTTGAAGAGATATCTCTGGGCACAAAGCTATTATATTGTTCTCCAAGTCCAATGATACCGTTTGTACCAATCTGAAAATGCATTTAAAACTTGTATAGGCTTGTTCCATTCAAAATAGTCAGTGTCATGCAGTTTGAACGTCTTATTTCTGAACAGTATAAGTGTATTCTAACAATGAAATAGATATGTCATTATTGACAAATATTTTTTAAAAGATACTTTGAAATGTAATCTTTCATGAGAGAGAGAGAGAGAGAGAGAGAGAGAGAGAGAGAGAGAGAGAGAGAGAGAGAGAGTATTGTTTGGAAATCAGAAGTAATCATTATACATAATATCTGAAGAACAACCATACACAAACTTTGAAGTGCATTCCATGTAACTTTGCTTCATAAATATTTATAACTGTGTGTCTAGTTGGTTACATCTTTATTCATTATGAATTTATAATAAGTGCCTACTATAGAGATACATTGAGATTCGGGTTATATAAGTTCTATGTACTGCATTTCAAGGGACCAATAATGTCTAGATTATGTCTTCTTTTTTTTGCTAAAATGTAATTTTGCAGGACTAATACTGTCTAGAATATATAGTTTCACTGACCTTTTATTTAGCAGGGCCAATAGTGCCTAGGTTACATTTTTTGCTGGGATATGATTTCACAGGCCAATAATATCCAGGCGCGTAGGCAGAAAGAAAATGAAGTGCACGCAAAGTACGGCACGGGGTCTGGTGGCCGCCTTGAGACTGGGGCCCAGGGGCGAAGCCCCCGGGTTTTACCAATGAAATCACTGAAGTATTTTTTGTGCGTAGAAACAGGGTTTCTTGTCAATTTCCAAACCAAAACAAGTCACAAAATCTTTTCCTTAGGTGTTTCATTGTGCCAACTCACTGTGTGTAGTTGGACTGACTTTACATTTTTTTTTTGCGAATTATATTGTCCTCTTTATAAGTAAATGATTTATTATAGTGACTTTTATACATTACATAATTGAAAAATACATTAAACAGAATAATAGGAATTTAAACACCCGGCTCATCGGGCCTATATGTCACTTTTAACAGAAAAAGAAATTAAATAATACAGTGGTACATGTATTACGCATTACTTTTACTGATATGGTATATGATAGACTGTC
This sequence comes from Ostrea edulis, assembly GCF_947568905.1. Taxonomy (NCBI): domain Eukaryota; kingdom Metazoa; phylum Mollusca; class Bivalvia; order Ostreida; family Ostreidae; genus Ostrea; species Ostrea edulis. The sequence goes on along the minus strand of NC_079169.1, from coordinate 49,873,602 downwards.
TATAGGTGTATACGGAGAACAGAAATTTTGCAGTTTGTCTTGGAAAATTTAATAATAGAAATTTTGTTTTGTCTAAATCTGACATATTGATCATAGTGGGGTTAAATCCGATACTGGTAAAAAAGATTACTCTTAAGATTTGAATAAGAGGAACAATGAAGTGAAAAGTGACATTCATCTTCTACACTATCTGAAGAACATAAAGTACACAGTCTATCCGATAACGACTCCCCCTTATACCGTCCTGTTTCAATTCTCATAGGTAAGACACCACATCTGAACTGGGCAAGTACGGAACGATGACTTTTTGGAATATCCATGATTACATATTTTTCTGTTCGAAAATCACTCATATTTTTTACGGTTCGGTAGGTTCTAAGTTTCGGAACGTTTAGGACCTCTTCATTCCAGCCATTCATAAAATCCCGACGAAGTTTTTCTTCCACTCTGTTTAAGTTACAGACCATACGATTTAGGAAATATACTGTCATATCAAGAGATTCAAAAAGGAATTTGACTGTATTTGACCAATTTATGTTGTGTGATTGTTCCATATCCCACATGAATTTTTTTTTCGTAAGCCTGTCGTCCGGCATTGTAACGAATCGATTCCATAGGCGTAAAATATTCATTTGATGTCGATAAAATGAAGGAAGCCAACCACATTCTCCTTGAACAGCTAAAATTGGAGTAAAACGATGTGCACCAAGAAAGTACCGCAATGCACGATGCTGTACAGATTCAATATTATGATATTTGTCATACCCCCATACACCACTGCAGTAATCCAAAATAGGTGCGACTCCACTAAGGTACATTTTCTCGTATGTTCTGAATCCTACTGATTTACTCGTATGTAATTTGGATATAACAGCTCCTAGGGCTCGTCCCCCCGATTTCGCAAGATTTTCTCTGTTGTTCTTGAATGTGGAAAATTCATCAAACAATACACCGAGATACTTATAAGATGATACATAATCAAGAAGATCTTCTCCTATGTTGAATATATGATCATTTCGTTTTCGCTGTTTTTTTTCGAAAATGTACTACTTTACATTTAGTAGAGTTGATATACAGCCTTCATTTCTTACACCAGCCAGAAACAACATCGAGCATTGCATCCATGTCAGCCTCATTCTGTGCAATTAATGCTATGTCGTCTGCGTAAATTTCGTTGTTTTCGACTTGTGTATATGGTAAATGTCTCTGATAACAAAGAATATACTAAATCCGTGTCCTACACGCATTTCGCAAATTAGATGGTCGTTATAACGATCTAGTTCGTCAATACAACCTATCATTAGGTCAAATGCTGTCTGACGTGTTAAGCCGTTCTTGGCACACTGATTTTGACTGCGGATAACTCCGTTTACCTGAACAGCATATAGGGCTCACGGCGGGTGTGACCGGTCGACAGGGGATGCTTACTCCTCCTAGGCACCTGATCCCGCCTCTGGTGTGTCCAGGGGTCCGTGTTTGCCCAACTATCTATTTTGCATTGCTTGTAGGAGTTATGAGATTGATCACTGTTCTTTATCTTCGCCTTTCATGTACATATATAATATACATTAAAGTGATATTCGACATGATGTTCAAAATTTTAAATTTTAAAAAGGGCTTTAACGTAGTTCCACACTCCTGTGTCGTCATAAGATTGTGCAAAGTCAATAAGTTAATGACTGAAACATAAATTTTGTTGGAGTCTTTTTCAATAGTTATTGTAAAAAATCTTGTTAGCCATAAAATATTTCAAAAGTCTTAGTTATATTTGAATAGTCAATGATGCGTTTCAAAATATTGAATCCAAGGACAATAACTCTGTTTTCATTAAATTATTTATCAAGTCCATTATGCAATAGATTTCCTATATTTTTCACAAACATTTTACCAAGGTGATAAGGAATTATTATCTGTGTCTTTTCATGAAATTACATAAAATTTTAATCCATGAGTGGTTTTGAATAGCTCAGTTGTATGGTGCCAGACTTACGGTTTTTATGGGGGTATACATACTCTGGAAGCTATAGATTTGAAATTATTAGGGAAAGGTATGGATTGTTTTTCATAAATAACTATAACAGATGTACATCTATTAATATAAACAGAAAAAATGATATGTAAACCATGCTATAAGGAAATTGTATCCATATTTGTTTGTTTTTTAACATTTTGGAGAATAAGGCTAATTCAATAATTTTGCACTTATTATACTAAAACTTGATGAACATATTGAAAATGACACGTGTTTTAGTTATTGACATGTTTCCTGATAAATAAATGCAGTTTAAAATTTTTGTTGTTGTTTTTATTTTAAAATAACAACAGATAACTGTTTCCAATGAATTTCATAAAAATCTACATAGGGGTACATTACTTCAGTAGTGTCTGTAATGAAAATAAATCTGGAAATCCTTAACTAATTTGCCTTTTCTCATTACTCTGAATGTTAATTTATTGATTCCAAACAAAAAAATGCTACCTAAACCCCAAAAATCCAGGACTAAGGACCCACCTTAAATTTGATTGAATCGGCATGATGTTAATTAAAAATTATAATTCCTTTCTGACGCAAATGATGTGTATGCAGTTGCGTACTTGCGTATAGGCAGCTATGCGCCTGATATCTATATCATATAGCTTTCCTGAAATGTAATTTCGCGGGTCAATATTACCTAGATTATATAATTTTGTTTGAAAGTATTATCTCGGGGCCAATACTGCCTAGATTTACATAGTTTCGCTGGAGTGTAATGTACAGGGCCATAAATGCTTAAGCTATATGGTCGAGCTGAAATATATTGTCAAGGGGCCAATAATGGGTAGTTTATATCGAATCACTAGAATGTAATTCCGTGGATACGGATTCTTTGCGTTGAAACACTATATAAAATGGAAAAAATTGTTATCAACTTTCAATTTTATGAGTGAGTTATACTTACCAGGGCCCGGTTTTTCAAAAGGTGGTTAACTTCAACACAGAGTTAACTTCTGTGTTAACGTTAACCACGTGATTAACTTTTTCAAAATGCGAGTTTGCGTTAACATTGAGTTAACGTTGTGTTAATTTTAATCCACCTTTAGTACCTGTGTGTTAAGTCTTAACACAGTGGTTAGAAATGGCCGCCCACTTCATTTTCTGTCCGCCTCAGACCAAAAATCATGAACATTTCAAAGGTTCAGACATATTGAGGTGTGTACTGATGCTGAACTATGATGGTGTATTGTTTATGTTGTCATAAATTGATATATTCGTCAAATCTCATAAAATTTACCTAAGGGAAAACAGCTAATGGAAAAACTAGTACAGTTGGATGATGTTGTTACACTTTTCTGTCAGTGGCAATATCTTGCACGTATCTATATATACTTTCGGCATAAACTTTCAATGGGGGGGGGGGGGGGGGGTCAGGTTGTCAATAAAACTCGTATCATATTCACTTATATGAAATCCTGCAACAGGGCCCATGCTTAAGATGTAATTTAACCCAATTTTTAGCTACCAAATGCCAAAGTGCAAGCGGGCCCTTAGATAATGATGATAATCTCCATATTGAAACACAAACTTTAACAAGAGGCCCATGGGCCACATCGCTCACCTGAGTCACCTTGGCCCATATCTGAAGACTTTCCATATATATTTGCATGTAAAACCTTGGTCCCTATTATGGCCCAAACTACCCTTTGCAAACTTGAATGTACACTATGTCAGAAATGATTTGAACAAACTTGAATCTGCATTATGTCAGGAAGCTTTCATGTAAATCTCAGCTTTTCTGGCTTAGTGGTTCTTGAGAAGAAGATTTTTAAAAGTTTTTCCCTATATATTTGTGTGTAAAACTTTGATCCCCCCCTTGGGGCCCCATCTTATCCCCGGGGGCCATGATTTGAACAAACTTGAATCTGCACTATGTCAGAAAGTTTTCATGTAAAAATCAGCTTTTCTGGCTTAGTGGTTCTTGAGAAGATTTTTAAAGATTTTTCCCATATATTTCTATGTAAAACTTTGATCCCCTATTGTGGCCCCATCCAACCCCCGGGGCCCATGATTTGAACAAACTTGAATCTGCATTATGTCAGGAAGCTTTCATGTAAATCTCAGCTTTTCTGGCTTAGTGGTTCTTGAGAAGAAGATTTTTAAAGTTTTTCCCTATATATTTGTATGTAAAACTTTTATCCCCCCCTTGTGGCCCCATCCTACCACCGGGGGCCATGATTTGAACAAACTTGAATCTGCACTATGTCAGGAAGTTTTCATGTAAAAATCAGCTTTTCTGACTCAGTGGTTCTTGAGAAGAAGATTTTTAAAGTTTTTCCTTATATATGTGTGTAAAACTTTGATCCCCCCCTTGGGGCCCCATCTTATCCCCGGGGGTCATGATTTGAACAAACTTGAATCTGCACTATGTCAGAAAGTTTTCATGTAAAAATCAGCTTTTCTGGCTCAGTGGTTCTTGAGAAGAAGATTTTTAAAGTTTTTCCCTATATATTTGTATGTAAAACTTTTATCCCCTCTTGTGGCTCCATCCTACCACCGGGGGCCATGATTTGAACAAACTTGAATCTGTAATATGTCAGGAAGCTTTCAGGTAAATTTCAGCTCTTCTGGCCCAGTGGTTCTTGAGAAGAAGATTTTTAAATGACCCCACCCTATTTTTGCATTTTTGTGATTATCTCCCCTTTGAAAGGGACATGGCCCTTCATTTGAACAAACTTGAAAGCCCTTCACCCAAGGATGCTTTTAGCCAACTTAGGTTGAAATTGGCCCAGTGGTTCTGGAGAAGAAGTCGAAAATGTGAAAAGTTTACAGACAGACGGACAGACAGACAGACGGACAGACGGACGGACAGACAGACGGACGCCGGACAAAATGTGATCAGAATAGCTCACTTGAACCTTCGGTTCAGGTGAGCTAAAAACACTATCGTCTGCACTGGCCTTGACCTTTTGAAAATTCCTTGTATCATTTAAAACTTATTCAAATGAAGAATCGTATGCATGAAACGTACATACATCTATTTTCTTTTTTTAAGGTTATCTAATATGAACAACATTCAATTCAGGTTAATTCAGAATAGTTGATAACACAAACTTAGGAAGAATTTTTCATTGTTGATATTCCTGATTAATCTCCTTTAGTTGAAATGGAGTGGTGGAAAAAGTATTATGTTTAAAACAAAAAGAATATCAAAATAAATAAATGCATAAAAAGAACATAGATATAAAATGCTATAGATATGTATATGCACAGTCTATCATAAGGTAAATTAATTTACCGTTTTCTTCATGAATATTTCAAGTGTTTTGCGGAAAATAAGACTAAGAGTATATATATAAAAAAGAAAGTTAGATATTATTAGAAATTTAGATAATTTATAGGCTAGCATCGCCGTTAAACCCCTCCCATAAATTTTGTCCAATTATGAATTCAACAATATAGAAAACCATATATTTTTTGCGTATATTAATTTTCAAGACATGTAGCACCCCATCCTCTTATTTCTGAGAACATACGTTTACTGTTATTTTTACATGCAAAGTCCGACAGCCCCCTTCCCCGCTTTTCCATATCATAGCACCAGTGATTGATAGTTGAAATGTAAGCTTGAACTGATGAACTGAACCCCTATATTTTACTGGTAAAGGATGACCCCCCCCTCCATCACGCAATTTAGTATTTGAGGTTCGGTCCGCACAGAACAACTCATTTTAGGGGAGGGGTGTATAAATTACTTTGTTTTGGCTTGTCAAGTATTTTCTATAAACCCCCAATTTGATAAACTATGCAATGAGCCTGATTTCTACAACATAAGCACCGTTTTTCTCAACTTGACTTAGGCCTAGTATATATCATTATATAAAGCTCTAATACCTCTATGATTATTCAAATTGAATAGACTAATGGATGCAAGGATAAGTGCATGACCCACAGTCACTGTTATGTATTTTGAAACTAACCAATGTATGAACATTTCATCAGGTATCTCCCACATACAAGACTTTTATTTATTCCTGCATTCGTACTGTTTACATAGGACGTACATGTGCATTATGGGTAATCAAATGATTAGCAAGTGGTTAAGTCGGTTAACATAGTGTTAACTAATCAATGTGTTAAATTGCTTTCGAAAAACATAATTTAACCATTGTGTTAGCTGATCACTTGGTTAGGAGTTAACACTGCGTTAAACTTTACCACTGTGTTAAAGTTAACCAGCTTTCGAAAAACCGGGCCCAGTCATACATATACATTAGGATATCTTCCCCTTATTGACGGTCATAACTCGCGGACAGGCGTTTTAAACATCTTGTTCATATTTGCAACTCGCTGGATATGATCACATCTCTGACAAAACCCCCACTATTTACACAGTACGTATCAATCAATTATTTACAGCACATTTAAGAACTACATTTTGTACATCTACATCTCTTAAGTAGAAATTGCAAAAAGTAGATTCTTTACTCCAAACTGCAGAATGTAAAATTGACTTCGTAGATGCTCCTTTAAATAAAACCCAAGACGGTCCAATCACTCTTGTACTATGTCCCGTCACTTTTGATTTCTTTTCATTGTCGTAAGCCATGTGTATCGTCTGAACAATCTATTTTGAAATGGTTTGGGAAGTTACAGCTTGATGTGGTTCAAGCAAACTCAAAAATAGTTTGTTGCTTTAAGATCTTTCCGATATTCTTATGTTTTCTTCAAATAAATATACAAAGATCTCTTGGGATCAAATGACTTGTTTTCTGCAAATGCAGGAACAAATATTTTTGTTTCATAATGATTGGGTCTATCCTGCTTTCCCAAACCATGCCGGATGAATGTTACTCCCTTTTTCTAAATATTTATAAAACCTCCTCCCAGTCTAAAATATTGTAAATCACTGCATCTCCTGAAAGTAGCAATAGCAATCAGAAAAACAGCTTTGTAAGTTAAGCGTTTCAATGATGCACTTGTAATAAGTTAAAAAAGGAGAAAATCGTAACAGATCAAGAACCATTGGTAAGTCCCACTCTGTAACTAGTGTGACGTTTGGCGGTCTAGAGTTAAAGAAACTTTTGATGAGTCTGATGATATAAGAATGTTGCCCAGCTGACACATTGTCTACAGGCGGTAGAATTGACGACATCATTGATATGTAACCTGCAATAGTCCTGTACTGAAGACCTTTGGCATATAAATATGTCAAAAAACTAGCTACTTCAGCTAAAGAGGCTAAATAGGGATCAATTTTCCTTGAACTATACTAACCACTGAATTGTTTGAATTTACAGGAATAATCTTTCTGAGTTCCTGACCGCCAACTTGCTGGCAAAAGGGTTCGAGTGTCTTTAGAAAAACCTTTATTTTTTAACCAGCTGTCGATAGAAGCCATGCAGTCAACTGCAACACTTCTGGATTTGGATGATAAATTTCTGTTTTGTGTTTCTGTAGTTTTGGAATGCTTGGAAGTCTTTTATGGTATTGAGATTAGAAGTTGAAGTAGCTCTGTTTACTACAGTCCTTTTGGTCAACATGGTGCTATCAGAATGACTTGACAATTGTATTGTCTGATATGTTGAAAAATTTTGGGTACTAGACAGATCGGAGGATAAGCATACGGAAACATCCCCTCCTAAGACATTGTCAGGGCATATAATGCATATGCTTGGTTGTGAGGAAACCAAGTGCAAAAGATTTGAGTTTGACGATTGTGAAAAGATGCGAACATGTCTATCAGGTAATGACCCCACATTTGAAAAAAAAATCTGTACAATGTGTTTGTTCAACATCCATTCAGTTTGCCTGATTTTGACCCTGCTCAACCGATCTGCTAAAATGTTTGATGTCCCTGCTATATGAGCAGCTTTTAGTTTGATATTCTGGTTTATTGCCCAGTTCCACAACTCCCATGTTTGATAACAAAGACGGGGATATGTGGTTCCCACTTGTTTCTTAATATATTGAACTACAGCAGTGCTGTCGCATCTGATCAAAACTGTTCTGAACTTGATTTTGAAAATGCTTCATAGATAAAAAAAAACAACAACAAAAAACAAAAAAAAAACAAACAAAAAAAACAACAAAACATAACACTTCTTCCATCTCTAGACAATTGATATGAAGATTTTTGTGATGATTGTCCCAATTCCTTGGACTATCTGATTGTTTAGGCGACCCAATACTCCGTTAATGATGCATCGGTGGTTATGACCACCCCGATTTCATCTTATTTCAAAGATCTGCCCCTGGAAATGTTCACTGATTCTAACCACCATTGAAGATGTTAAATTAGATGTTGTGTAATAGGGATATTTTTTTTTTCAATTCTAGAGAACTTGGTTTCCAAAAATCTTAGTAGATGCAGTTGAATAGGTCTCGTATAGATACGAGGATTCGGTATGAGATCTATGCAAGAGGCCCCTATCCCCAGCCATTGGAGAAAATATCTGGCTGTTCTTTGGCCTGGCCTATCATTAACATTTTCGTTGTTTGTATTAATTTCATCAATCTATCCTGAGAAAGAAGCACTATTTTTTGTCTGAGTTGAAACAAAGCCCCCAGATACACAACTATGAACATCTTTCAGAGGATATAAACCAGTGTCTTGAGCTGCAGTTTTCCTTCTAATTAAATGGTGAAAAGCTCCTGTCCTATCCATTTGATCATAAGCTTTGGTAGACATTGAGAAAATGTCTTGAATTATTTGTACTGTTTCTGCATCCTGCCAAGCTAACGTGTTCAGCAATGTTCCAGCTTGCTGCATGTAACTTAATGAAATTATACCCATACGAGCAACCATCTGACCTTGGTAAGCTAAGGTTTCAATGTTCTTGAAAGGTTGTGAAAACAAGTGCCTACTTTTACCCCAACCTTTGTTAGCCTTAGAGCCATGTTTTTTCCCGTAGCATTGGTTCCAAGATTTCATCTAATCCTGGTACTTGTAAAAATGCTGACGAGTCTGAGTGCACAGGAAAACATTGTCTATATTCCTCTCTGTATACTGACAGTCTCTCAGGGTCAGCTATTCTCCAAGGTTTTTTCAAGATTTATTCTCGAGTCTTGTCTAATATGAAACCCACATTTTCTTCATCTGTAGAAGAAACATTGCCAAATATGTCATTTAGCGTGTTATCTTTCTTCGAATTGCCGCTCGAAGATTTCCTTGACCCTCGTGGTTTCTTGGTTTTGGCCTCCATGGCTGTTTTGGCATTCCGAACCCGAATTTAATTCTTCGTTAGTAATATTGGCCTCTTTCATAATAAATGGAAGAAAGTACTTACGAAGAAAAAAAAAACAATTTACAGAATATCTTGATAAGTTCTGCAGGAAAAAAGAAACGAACGTTCTTGTTGCACGCCGGAAGATGAACTGATATGGGTAAGGGTCTGAGATGGGATCTCGGGCTTATGAATGTTTGAATCTTTTTCTTTAAAACGCTTGCCCACGAATTATGAACGTTAATAAGGAGAACATATCCTAATATATATGTATGACTGGTAAGTATGACGAACGAAATAAAATGTAGATTTCGTTGTGGCTTACAATAACTGGTGTTAAAGTGTTTACCTTTATGAAATGCAATGAATCTACAGTACCTAAAATAGTGAATACAATGTACAGAAGTATTTTCATAAGGTGACATTGGTTCTTTAAATACTCACGAATACTTCAGAAAACCCTCCATCTGTACCATCACCGACTTGTAATGTGGTGGGAGATCGTAGAACCGTTGTTGTTTGGTCATCTCCCATCAATGTTGAGTCTTGAGCACTTGCACCAAACACAATAGCCTCTAAAATATGATATTACTAATATAATTCAAATATTCCTAACTGTCAATTTGTTGCATATCTTAATTCATCGTTTCTTGTGAATTTTTGATGTAGTTTTGAAAATATACCACGTGAAAGTTCAATCTTATAACTCCAATAAGGGATGCAAAAAAAAAAAAGAAAAGAGAGTTGGAAACACACGGACCCCTGGAAATATTAGGTGCCAAGGAGGAGTAAGCATGCCTTGTCGACCGTTCACACCCACAATGAGCTCTATATTTTGGTATGAAACACGTTAGAGAGCATTTGCCCCAATGCAAACTAGATCACTATAACAAACATAAAATTTGTGAAATGCTGACTTTAAACTGTTAAAACCCTGTAACATCAACTTGTTGATTTTTGAAAACTGACTACATGCCTCAGAGGAGTGCAGATCTTGGGGGGTTTCAATCTGTGGTCAAAACATTATTTCCTTACACGCCAAAAATTCAACTCTGATAATATATACTAGCGGAAAAAAGAAACTGTGCATTATTTAATATATGAAAACATATTTAAAAAATAACTAATTTTAGTTTTTGTAATACTGTTAACAAATGTATTCGTTACAACATTTCATAATCCATTAATGTTAATGTCGAATAACGTCAATTTCAGCACACTCGAAAAACACTGGTATTCGAACTTGAATTAACAAAGTTAATAACGCGTGTGACCACCATTTGCATTCACGTAAGCTTGACAACAGCGCCTCATTGATGCCACTAAAGTGTTCAGAAATGCTTGAGGGATGTTGTTCCAGATGTTCGTTAAAGCCTGGCCTAAATCAACCAATGCCACTGGCTGATTTGGAAAACGGTGTAGACGTCGTTCCATTTCATTCCAGACGTGCTCGATCGGCGATAAATCGGGGGGAACAGCTGGCCAAGGCAAGACATCGACATTCTGTTGAACAAAAATGTCCCTGACTACACGTGTAATATGTGGCCTTGCGTTGTCTTGCTGGAGAGTGATGTGATTTTGCTGTCTCTGTATGAAGGGTATCACATGGGGCTGAATAGTTTCTTCTCGATTGCGTACGCTGGTGAGATTTCCATTGACAATTTGTAGAGGGTTCCTTCCACGTACTGTTATTCCACCCCACACAATAACGCTACCTCCACCGAATTGTCGACGTTGCACAACAGAGGCGTCCTCGCACCTTTCCCAAACGCAACGATACACTCTACAACGGACGTCACTGCTATCCAAATGAAATCTGGATTCATCAGTGCACAGAATATTGGCCCAATCCTGTATTCTGAATCGCAAATGTTGTCTGCACCACGCAAGTCTAGCGACATGATGATGTTGAAGTAGTATTGGGCGCACCACTGGACGTCTTGGTCTGATGTTATGCTCGCGCAGACAATTACGTACAGTTCTTGCACTGATTGGTCGAAGTCAAGGAATGCTACTAGCAGTCAAACGTGCTGTCTGGAAACGATTTCTCAGGCGCACAAGTCTAATGTGGTTGTCCTGTACATGCGACGTCACACGAGGACGCCCTGAACGTGGTCGATCCCGAGTGTTATCAAATTGTTGGAAAAGTCTCCATAATGACTGGATGGTGTTCCGATAGACTCCAAAGTGTCTTGGTACGATATTTTGCACCATTCCAGCTTGAAACATCCCAACAGCACGATTACGTTGGTTTTCGCAGAGTCGTGGCATGGCAGAAGGGTAAATTTTGTCAAAACTAAAGTGTTTTCCTCAACGAATAGTGTCCAAACAAACCTTTTACACTTCTTACTCCAAACAGTATTGGCCAGTAAAATTCGTGCATACGAACATTTCAATAAACAACATGTGTTCACTAACCATGAAAAATCCGAGATCTGAGTCGAGTACTATCCGATATTGTTAAAAAAAACATCACCTTTATCGATTGCTTAGATTGTATACATATGAACAATAAATATAGAAAAATTATGCTTAATTCTAAAATGAAGTTTCTTTTTTCCGCTAGTATATTTGACTGTACAGGCAGATGGTGGTTTGGAATACAATATAGATTGTAAAACATAATGACGTTGAAATAGAAATGGAAATACGTTTGAGCTACGAATGTCAACCAATGACATCTCGGGTGCACAGTGAGCATCGTGCAATCGGTCTACCATTGTCTGGTGAGACATGTATTAATATATAAAGGATTAAGAACATGCACAAATGCCCGACATGTTTCATACCAATTATTACGCCGTTCTTTACATACTGATTTTAATCTTGGAGTACTCCGTTCATCTTATCAAAAACTAGGGGTCGCAAAGGGTGTAGATGAGCAGGAGATGCTTGCTTCTCGTAGTTGCCTGATCCCACCTCTGGTATAACCAGGGGTCCGTGTTTTCCCTTCTCTTTAATTTTATATTCTTCATAGTATTTATTACATGGGTTATCTTAAGTTGTTAATAGTACTCACCATTGATTGGTAGTTCTACAATGGCAGTTGTAGATGTTGTTGGAGATTCAGTTGTGGTTGCTTCCTCTTAGATTAATGTAAATTATGACAAAATGTAGGTTAATCATAAATATGAAATTTTACATGCATTTTACATCATTTCCAGCTTCAATTGTCCTGACAAGGTTCTGCCACACACCCATCTATATCTGATAGGAAATACTTTAGATTCGATATCAGCAAAGAAATGATCTTCTTTCATGAAAAGATACACTAATTGAATGATGTGTTGATTATTTTCAATTTTTTGTAGAAACCGAAGGCATTTAAATAATAAAAATCATGCAATTTGAGGGAAAACTCTATTTCGATTTGTTCTCAGTACATGTATACGATTTCAATACAATGAAATAATGTTCTTTTCTTTTTAAATTGCTGTTTTTTATAATAATATTTTGTACAGACTTTATATCGAACGTAATTTACGAATACCAAAAATCAAAACTAATAAAGTATAATCACCAAGACACCCTTTATCAATATTCAACATCATATTTCTAAAATGGTGTACATTCTGATACACAATCTCCATACTTTCTGTGCAGTTGCAATATCCAGTATCATATTTCAAAATATACGCCCCTTCTGATACATAGACTATAATCAATCTCCTTACTTTGCGTGCAGTTGGTTCCATTAAATCCTGGCGCACATTGACATTCATAACCATTGATGTGATCCACGCATGTTCCATTGTTCTCACAAGGTTGGTCAACACATTCATCGATATCTACAACAATCAGCAAGGCATGGATAAAGAATAACTGTTCCTACATTTTCTACCACTGAGTATTGCTCCTTCGTGCATAATGTAATACAATTCATATCATCAACCAATGCAACACACTTCGTAGTCATGATTAAAACTTTTTCATGACTAATCTCAACAACGAAGTATTGGATTATTTCATCAGGAGTAAGTTACCGTTTGTGCATTTCGTTCTTGCACACTCACCGACTGTACAGTTTTTGCCGTTGAATCCCATCACACATGCACACTGGTAATCGTTGATGAGGTCTACACAGGTTCCATCATTCTGGCATGGTCCGTCAGAACACTCATCTATATCTACGAACATTACAAAATAGCATAATAATAATAATAATAATAATAATGAGGATTGGTTTTATATAGCGCTTTTTCCAGCTGCTCAAAGCGCTTTACAATACATTATTACCCTGGCAGACCTTATATCAATCTAGAAATTTCTCTGCTTCCTGGGAAGCATACAGTGTAAGGTGCCGTTAAGGCGCTGGAGCAATACCATTCTAATATTATCTTTCACTGTCTATAGCCAGGTACCCCTTTTACACTTGGGTGGAGTGAGGAAATTCATGTAAAGTGCCTTTCCCAAGAACAAAACGTCGGCCCTGCCACGGCCAGGACTCAAACCCAAGACCTTTCGGTCGCGCGTCTGACAGCCTAACCAATAGGTCACCGACGCCACCAACGAACACTTCACTTAACCTTGCGTATTTGACATTGAAATTGAATGTAGATGGGTAAAATAGACTTTACTTGTTGAACAGTTTGTGTCTGCAAAACCAGGGACACAATCACACTGGTAGTTGTTTACAAGGTCCACACACGTTCCGTTGTTTTGACAAGGATCCCCAGCACATTCATCCATATCTGAATTTCAAAGAAAATTGTGGGATATAGCATACAATAACATCTTAACACACAAGTTTTCGGCCAATTATTTTCAACTGCATTTTGATGAAACTTACTATTCTCGCAGTGAGTCCAATTAAATCCCGGAACACATTGACATTCGTAGGTATTAATTTGATCTATGCATGTTCCATTGTTCTGACAAGGTTCCGCCACACACCCATCTATATCTGAAATGAAATAGATTCTATATCAGCAAAGAAAGGATCTTTTTTCATGAAAAGATACACGAATTGAATGATGTGTTCATTATTTTCAATTTTTGTAGAAACCCAAGGCATTGAAATAACAAAAATCCTGCAATTTGTAACATCTTTTGAGGGAACACTCTATTTCGATCCGTTGTCAGTACATTTATACGATTTCATTAAAATGAAATAATGTTCTTTTCTTTTTAAATTGTTGTGTTCCTATTAATAATAGTTTGTACAGACTTCAAATCAAACGTGATTTACCAATGCCAAAAATTAAAACCAAGCAAGAATAATCACCAAGACACCCTTTGTCAATATTCAGTATCATATTTCAAAAAGTGTGTCCATTCTGATACCCAATCTCCTTACTTTCTGTGCAGTTGGTTCCATTAAATCCTGCCACGCATTGACATTTGTAGCCATTGACGAGATCCACGCATGTTCCATTGTTCTCGCATGGTTGGTCAATACAGTCATCGATATCTGCAACAATGCGCAGGGCATAGATATAGAATAATTCTTTCTGCATTTCCTCTGACCCAATACTTGGTGGATAATGTAACACCATTCATAAAATCAACCAATGAAATACACTCTGTAGGCATCAGAACAGCGTTTCAATTACTGACGTCAGTATATTTTAAGACTATTTTACGACGATTAAATGTCGTCAAGGTCTTTCTACTGTTTCATAGTGTAGCGAAACAGTGATGTTTCTTTTTAAATCTTGGCAAACATGTCAAAAGTATCAAACAAAAAAGTAAACCAGGGCATAATTTGTCTGTCAATTTAATAAGATACACCACTTCAAGAATGTGTCGATTACTTTCAATTTTCGTTGAGAAATCCAAGATGTTTCCATTTCAAAAAGCGTGTAATTTGTACCAGATTTTGAGGGGAAAACTGTTTTTGTCCATTATCACTACATACATGTCCACGTATATACCATTTCCTTAAAATGAAATAATTTTACTTTCTCCTTGAATTTTTGTGATTCATTCCTTACAATAATAATTTGTACAAACTTAAAATCAAACGTGCTTTACGAATGCAATAAACTAAAAGAGATTAAAATTTAGTCCCAAAGAAACGCTTTGTGAATTTGCAAACATTTGATACGTACTCAATACGTTAAATACGTTACAGGTAGTCAATAGCCAGCATCATATTTGAAAACATGTGCCCTTTCTGATGCATACACTATATACAATCTCCTTACTTTGCGTGCAGTTGGTTCCATTCAATCCTGACGCACATTGACATTCGTAACCATTGATGAGATCCACGCATGTTCCATTGTTCTCACAAGGTTGGTCAACACATTCATCGATATCTACAACAATCGGCAAGGCATGAATAAAACAATAACTGTTTCTGCAATTTCTACCACTGAATAGTGCTCCTTCGTGCATAATGTAATACAATTCATATCGTCAACCAATGCAACACACTTCGTAGTCATGATTAAAACTTTTTCATGACTAATTTCAACAACGAAGTATTGGATTATTTCATCAGGAGTAAAAGTTCCCGTTTGTGCATTGCGTTCTTGCACACTCACCGACAGTACAGTTTTTGCCGTTGAATCCCATAACACATGCACACTGGTAATCGTTGATGAGGTCTACACAGGTTCCATCATTCTGGCATGGTCCGTCAGAACACTCATCGATATCTACGAATATTACAAAATAGCATAATGATATCAGTAATAATAATGAGGATTGGTTTTATATAGCGCTTTTTCCAGCTGTTCAAAGCGCTTTACAATACATTATTACCCTGGCAGACCTTATATCAATCTAGAAATTTCTCAGCTTCCTGGGAAGCATACAGTGTAAGGTGCCGTTAAGGCGCTGGAGCAATAACATTCTAACATTATCTTTCACTGTCTATAGCCAGGTACCCCTTTTACACTTGGGTGGAGTGAGGAAATTCATGTAAAGTGCCTTTCCCAAGAACAAAACGTCGGCCCTGCCACGGCCAGGACTCCAACCCAAGACCTTTCGGTCGCGCGTCTGACAGCCTAACCACTAGGTCACCGACGCCACCAACGAACACTTCACTTAACCTTGCGTATTTGACATTGAAATTGAATGTAGATGGGTAAAATAGACTTTACTTGTTGAACAGTTTGTGTCTGCAAAACCAGGGACACAATCACACTGGTAGTTGTTTACAAGGTCCACACACGTTCCGTTGTTTTGACAAGGATCCCCAGCACATTCATCCATATCTGAATTTCAAAGAAAATTGTGGGATATAGCGTGCAATAACATCACCTTAACACACAAGTTTTCGGCCAATTATTTTCAACTGCATTTTGATGAAACTTACTATTCTCGCAGTGAGTCCAATTAAATCCCGGAACACATTGACATTCGTAGGTATTAATTTGATCTATGCATGTTCCATTGTTCTGACAAGGTTCCGCCACACACCCATCTATATCTGAAATGAAATAGATTCTATATCAGCAAAGAAAGGATCTTTTTTCATGAAAAGATACACGAATTGAATGATGTGTTCATTATTTTCAATTTTTGTAGAAACCCAAGGCATTGAAATAACAAAAATCCTGCAATTTGTAACATCTTTTGAGGGAACACTCTATTTCGATCCGTTGTCAGTACATTTATACGATTTCATTAAAATGAAATAATGTTCTTTTCTTTTTAAATTGTTGTGTTCCTATTAATAATAGTTTGTACAGACTTCAAATCAAACGTGATTTACCAATGCCAAAAATTAAAACCAAGCAAGAATAATCACCAAGACACCCTTTGTCAATATTCAGTATCATATTTCAAAAAGTGTGTCCATTCTGATACCCAATCTCCTTACTTTCTGTGCAGTTGGTTCCATTAAATCCTGCCACGCATTGACATTTGTAGCCATTGATGAGATCCACGCATGTTCCATTGTTCTCGCATGGTTGGTCAATACAGTCATCGATATCTGCAACAATGCGCAGGGCATAGATATAGAATAATTCTTTCTGCATTTCCTCTGACCCAATACTTGGTGGATAATGTAACACCATTCATAAAATCCACCAATGAAATACACTCTGTAGGCATCAGAACAGCGTTTCAATTACTGACGTCAGTATATTTTAAGACTATTTTACGACGATTAAATGTCGTCAAGGTCTTTCTACTGTTTCATAGTGTAGCGAAACAGTGATGTTTCTTTTTAAATCTTGGCAAAAATGTCAAAAGTATCAAACAGAAAGGTAAACCAGGGCATAATTTGTCTGTCAATTTAATAAGATACACCACTTCAAGAATGTGTCAATTACTTTCAATTTTCGTTGAGAAATCCAAGATGTTTCCATTTCAAAAAGCGTGTAATTTGTACCAGATTTTGAGGGGAAAACTGTTTTTGTCCATTATCACTACATACATGTCCACGTATATACCATTTCCTTAAAATGAAATAATTTTACTTTCTCCTTGAATTTTTGTGATTCATTCCTTACAATAATAATTTGTACAAACTTAAAATCAAACGTGCTTTACGAATGCAATAAACTAAAAGAGATTAAAATTTAGTCCCAAAGAAACGCTTTGTGAATTTGCAAACATTTGATACGTACTCAATACGTTAAATACGTTACAGGTAGTCAATAGCCAGCATCATATTTGAAAACATGTGCCCTTTCTGATGCATACACTATATACAATCTCCTTACTTTGCGTGCAGTTGGTTCCATTCAATCCTGACGCACATTGACATTCGTAACCATTGATGAGATCCACGCATGTTCCATTGTTCTCACAAGGTTGGTCAACACATTCATCGATATCTACAACAATCGGCAAGGCATGAATAAAACAATAACTGTTTCTGCAATTTCTACCACTGAATAGTGCTCCTTCGTGCATAATGTAATACAATTCATATCATCAACCAATGCAACACACTTCGTAGTCATGATTAAAACTTTTTCATGACTAATTTCAACAACGAAGTATTGGATTATTTCATCAGGAGTAAAAGTTCCCGTTTGTGCATTGCGTTCTTGCACACTCACCGACAGTACAGTTTTTGCCGTTGAATCCCATAACACATGCACACTGGTAATCGTTGATGAGGTCTACACAGGTTCCATCATTCTGGCATGGTCCGTCAGAACACTCATCGATATCTACGAATATTACAAAATAGCATAATGATATCAGTAATAATAATGAAGATTGGTTTTATATAGCGCTTTTTCCAGCTGTTCAAAGCGCTTTACAATACATTATTACCCTGGCAGACCTTATATCAATCTAGAAATTTCTCAGCTTCCTGGGAAGCATACAATGTAAGGTGCCGTTAAGGCGCTGGAGCAATAACATTCTAACATTATCTTTCACTGTCTATAGCCAGGTACCCCTTTTACACTTGGGTGGAGTGAGGAAATTCATGTAAAGTGCCTTTCCCAAGAACAAAACGTCGGCCCTGCCACGGCCAGGACTCAAACCCAAGACCTTTCGGTCGCGCGTCTGACATCCTAACCACTAGGTCACCGACGCCACCAACGAACACTTCACTTAACCTTGCGTATTTGACATTGAAATTGAATGTAGATGGGTAAAATAGACTTTACTTGTTGAACAGTTTGTGTCTGCAAAACCAGGGACACAATCACACTGGTAGTTGTTTACAAGGTCCACACACGTTCCGTTGTTTTGACAAGGATCCCCAGCACATTCATCCATATCTGAATTTCAAAGAAAATTGTGGGATATAGCATACAATAACATCTTAACACACAAGTTTTCGGCCAATTATTTTCAACTGCATTTTGATGAAACTTACTATTCTCGCAGTGAGTCCAATTAAATCCCGGAACACATTGACATTCGTAGGTATTAATTTGATATATGCATGTTCCATTGTTCTGACAAGGTTCCGCCACACACCCATCTATATCTGAAATGAAATAGATTCTATATCAGCAAAGAAAGGATCTTTTTTCATGAAAAGATACACGAATTGAATGATGTGTTCATTATTTTCAATTTTTGTAGAAACCCAAGGCATTGAAATAACAAAAATCCTGCAATTTGTAACATCTTTTGAGGGAACACTCTATTTCGATCCGTTGTCAGTACATTTATACGATTTCATTAAAATGAAATAATGTTCTTTTCTTTTTAAATTGTTGTGTTCCTATTAATAATAGTTTGTACAGACTTCAAATCAAACGTGATTTACCAATGCCAAAAATTAAAACCAAGCAAGAATAATCACCAAGACACCCTTTGTCAATATTCAGTATCATATTTCAAAAAGTGTGTCCATTCTGATACCCAATCTCCTTACTTTCTGTGCAGTTGGTTCCATTAAATCCTGCCACGCATTGACATTTGTAGCCATTGACGAGATCCACGCATGTTCCATTGTTCTCGCATGGTTGGTCAATACAGTCATCGATATCTGCAACAATGCGCAGGGCATAGATATAGAATAATTCTTTCTGCATTTCCTCTGACCCAATACTTGGTGGATAATGTAACACCATTCATAAAATCAACCAATGAAATACACTCTGTAGGCATCAGAACAGCGTTTCAATTACTGACGTCAGTATATTTTAAGACTATTTTACGACGATTAAATGTCGTCAAGGTCTTTCTACTGTTTCATAGTGTAGCGAAACAGTGATGTTTCTTTTTAAATCTTGGCAAACATGTCAAAAGTATCAAACAAAAAAGTAAACCAGGGCATAATTTGTCTGTCAATTTAATAAGATACACCACTTCAAGAATGTGTCGATTACTTTCAATTTTCGTTGAGAAATCCAAGATGTTTCCATTTCAAAAAGCGTGTAATTTGTACCAGATTTTGAGGGGAAAACTGTTTTTGTCCATTATCACTACATACATGTCCACGTATATACCATTTCCTTAAAATGAAATAATTTTACTTTCTCCTTGAATTTTTGTGATTCATTCCTTACAATAATAATTTGTACAAACTTAAAATCAAACGTGCTTTACGAATGCAATAAACTAAAAGAGATTAAAATTTAGTCCCAAAGAAACGCTTTGTGAATTTGCAAACATTTGATACGTACTCAATACGTTAAATACGTTACAGGTAGTCAATAGCCAGCATCATATTTGAAAACATGTGCCCTTTCTGATGCATACACTATATACAATCTCCTTACTTTGCGTGCAGTTGGTTCCATTCAATCCTGACGCACATTGACATTCGTAACCATTGATGAGATCCACGCATGTTCCATTGTTCTCACAAGGTTGGTCAACACATTCATCGATATCTACAACAATCGGCAAGGCATGAATAAAACAATAACTGTTTCTGCAATTTCTACCACTGAATAGTGCTCCTTCGTGCATAATGTAATACAATTCATATCGTCAACCAATGCAACACACTTCGTAGTCATGATTAAAACTTTTTCATGACTAATTTCAACAACGAAGTATTGGATTATTTCATCAGGAGTAAAAGTTCCCGTTTGTGCATTGCGTTCTTGCACACTCACCGACAGTACAGTTTTTGCCGTTGAATCCCATAACACATGCACACTGGTAATCGTTGATGAGGTCTACACAGGTTCCATCATTCTGGCATGGTCCGTCAGAACACTCATCGATATCTACGAATATTACAAAATAGCATAATGATATCAGTAATAATAATGAGGATTGGTTTTATATAGCGCTTTTTCCAGCTGTTCAAAGCGCTTTACAATACAATATTACCCTGGCAGACCTTATATCAATCTAGAAATTTCTCAGCTTCCTGGGAAGCATACAGTGTAAGGTGCCGTTAAGGCGCTGGAGCAATAACATTCTAACATTATCTTTCACTGTCTATAGCCAGGTACCCCTTTTACACTTGGGTGGAGTGAGGAAATTCATGTAAAGTGCCTTTCCCAAGAACAAAACGTCGGCCCTGCCACGGCCAGGACTCCAACCCAAGACCTTTCGGTCGCGCGTCTGACAGCCTAACCACTAGGTCACCGACGCCACCAACGAACACTTCACTTAACCTTGCGTATTTGACATTGAAATTGAATGTAGATGGGTAAAATAGACTTTACTTGTTGAACAGTTTGTGTCTGCAAAACCAGGGACACAATCACACTGGTAGTTGTTTACAAGGTCCACACACGTTCCGTTGTTTTGACAAGGATCCCCAGCACATTCATCCATATCTGAATTTCAAAGAAAATTGTGGGATATAGCGTGCAATAACATCACCTTAACACACAAGTTTTCGGCCAATTATTTTCAACTGCATTTTGATGAAACTTACTATTCTCGCAGTGAGTCCAATTAAATCCCGGAACACATTGACATTCGTAGGTATTAATTTGATCTATGCATGTTCCATTGTTCTGACAAGGTTCCGCCACACACCCATCTATATCTGAAATGAAATAGATTCTATATCAGCAAAGAAAGGATCTTTTTTCATGAAAAGATACACGAATTGAATGATGTGTTCATTATTTTCAATTTTTGTAGAAACCCAAGGCATTGAAATAACAAAAATCCTGCAATTTGTAACATCTTTTGAGGGAACACTCTATTTCGATCCGTTGTCAGTACATTTATACGATTTCATTAAAATGAAATAATGTTCTTTTCTTTTTAAATTGTTGTGTTCCTATTAATAATAGTTTGTACAGACTTCAAATCAAACGTGATTTACCAATGCCAAAAATTAAAACCAAGCAAGAATAATCACCAAGACACCCTTTGTCAATATTCAGTATCATATTTCAAAAAGTGTGTCCATTCTGATACCCAATCTCCTTACTTTCTGTGCAGTTGGTTCCATTAAATCCTGCCACGCATTGACATTTGTAGCCATTGATGAGATCCACGCATGTTCCATTGTTCTCGCATGGTTGGTCAATACAGTCATCGATATCTGCAACAATGCGCAGGGCATAGATATAGAATAATTCTTTCTGCATTTCCTCTGACCCAATACTTGGTGGATAATGTAACACCATTCATAAAATCCACCAATGAAATACACTCTGTAGGCATCAGAACAGCGTTTCAATTACTGACGTCAGTATATTTTAAGACTATTTTACGACGATTAAATGTCGTCAAGGTCTTTCTACTGTTTCATAGTGTAGCGAAACAGTGATGTTTCTTTTTAAATCTTGGCAAAAATGTCAAAAGTATCAAACAGAAAGGTAAACCAGGGCATAATTTGTCTGTCAATTTAATAAGATACACCACTTCAAGAATGTGTCAATTACTTTCAATTTTCGTTGAGAAATCCAAGATGTTTCCATTTCAAAAAGCGTGTAATTTGTACCAGATTTTGAGGGGAAAACTGTTTTTGTCCATTATCACTACATACATGTCCACGTATATACCATTTCCTTAAAATGAAATAATTTTACTTTCTCCTTGAATTTTTGTGATTCATTCCTTACAATAATAATTTGTACAAACTTAAAATCAAACGTGCTTTACGAATGCAATAAACTAAAAGAGATTAAAATTTAGTCCCAAAGAAACGCTTTGTGAATTTGCAAACATTTGATACGTACTCAATACGTTAAATACGTTACAGGTAGTCAATAGCCAGCATCATATTTGAAAACATGTGCCCTTTCTGATGCATACACTATATACAATCTCCTTACTTTGCGTGCAGTTGGTTCCATTCAATCCTGACGCACATTGACATTCGTAACCATTGATGAGATCCACGCATGTTCCATTGTTCTCACAAGGTTGGTCAACACATTCATCGATATCTACAACAATCGGCAAGGCATGAATAAAACAATAACTGTTTCTGCAATTTCTACCACTGAATAGTGCTCCTTCGTGCATAATGTAATACAATTCATATCATCAACCAATGCAACACACTTCGTAGTCATGATTAAAACTTTTTCATGACTAATTTCAACAACGAAGTATTGGATTATTTCATCAGGAGTAAAAGTTCCCGTTTGTGCATTGCGTTCTTGCACACTCACCGACAGTACAGTTTTTGCCGTTGAATCCCATAACACATGCACACTGGTAATCGTTGATGAGGTCTACACAGGTTCCATCATTCTGGCATGGTCCGTCAGAACACTCATCGATATCTACGAATATTACAAAATAGCATAATGATATCAGTAATAATAATGAAGATTGGTTTTATATAGCGCTTTTTCCAGCTGTTCAAAGCGCTTTACAATACATTATTACCCTGGCAGACCTTATATCAATCTAGAAATTTCTCAGCTTCCTGGGAAGCATACAATGTAAGGTGCCGTTAAGGCGCTGGAGCAATAACATTCTAACATTATCTTTCACTGTCTATAGCCAGGTACCCCTTTTACACTTGGGTGGAGTGAGGAAATTCATGTAAAGTGCCTTTCCCAAGAACAAAACGTCGGCCCTGCCACGGCCAGGACTCAAACCCAAGACCTTTCGGTCGCGCGTCTGACATCCTAACCACTAGGTCACCGACGCCACCAACGAACACTTCACTTAACCTTGCGTATTTGACATTGAAATTGAATGTAGATGGGTAAAATAGACTTTACTTGTTGAACAGTTTGTGTCTGCAAAACCAGGGACACAATCACACTGGTAGTTGTTTACAAGGTCCACACACGTTCCGTTGTTTTGACAAGGATCCCCAGCACATTCATCCATATCTGAATTTCAAAGAAAATTGTGGGATATAGCGTACAATAACATCACCTTAACACACAAGTTTTCGGCCAATTATTTTCAACTGCATTTTGATGAAACTTACTATTCTCGCAGTGAGTCCAATTAAATCCCGGAACACATTGACATTCGTAGGTATTAATTTGATCTATGCATGTTCCATTGTTCTGACAAGGTTCCGCCACACACCCATCTATATCTGAAATGAAATAGATTCTATATCAGCAAAGAAAGGATCTTTTTTCATGAAAAGATACACGAATTGAATGATGTGTTCATTATTTTCAATTTTTGTAGAAACCCAAGGCATTGAAATAACAAAAATCCTGCAATTTGTAACATCTTTTGAGGGAACACTCTATTTCGATCCGTTGTCAGTACATTTATACGATTTCATTAAAATGAAATAATGTTCTTTTCTTTTTAAATTGTTGTGTTCCTATTAATAATAGTTTGTACAGACTTCGAATCAAACGTGATTTACCAATGCCAAAAATTAAAACCAAGCAAGAATAATCACCAAGACACCCTTTGTCAATATTCAGTATCATATTTCAAAAAGTGTGTCCATTCTGATACCCAATCTCCTTACTTTCTGTGCAGTTGGTTCCATTAAATCCTGCCACGCATTGACATTTGTAGCCATTGACGAGATCCACGCATGTTCCATTGTTCTCGCATGGTTGGTCAATACAGTCATCGATATCTGCAACAATGCGCAGGGCATAGATATAGAATAATTCTTTCTGCATTTCCTCTGACCCAATACTTGGTGGATAATGTAACACCATTCATAAAATCAACCAATGAAATACACTCTGTAGGCATCAGAACAGCGTTTCAATTACTGACGTCAGTATATTTTAAGACTATTTTACGACGATTAAATGTCGTCAAGGTCTTTCTATTGTTTCATAGTGTAGCGAAACAGTGATGTTTCTTTTTAAATCTTGGCAAACATGTCAAAAGTATCAAACAAAAAAGTAAACCAGGGCATAATTTGTCTGTCAATTTAATAAGATACACCACTTCAAGAATGTGTCGATTACTTTCAATTTTCGTTGAGAAATCCAAGATGTTTCCATTTCAAAAAGCGTGTAATTTGTACCAGATTTTGAGGGGAAAACTGTTTTTGTCCATTATCACTACATACATGTCCACGTATATACCATTTCCTTAAAATGAAATAATTTTACTTTCTCCTTGAATTTTTGTGATTCATTCCTTACAATAATAATTTGTACAAACTTAAAATCAAACGTGCTTTACGAATGCAATAAACTAAAAGAGATTAAAATTTAGTCCCAAAGAAACGCTTTGTGAATTTGCAAACATTTGATACGTACTCAATACGTTAAATACGTTACAGGTAGTCAATAGCCAGCATCATATTTGAAAACATGTGCCCTTTCTGATGCATACACTATATACAATCTCCTTACTTTGCGTGCAGTTGGTTCCATTCAATCCTGACGCACATTGACATTCGTAACCATTGATGAGATCCACGCATGTTCCATTGTTCTCACAAGGTTGGTCAACACATTCATCGATATCTACAACAATCGGCAAGGCATGAATAAAACAATAACTGTTTCTGCAATTTCTACCACTGAATAGTGCTCCTTCGTGCATAATGTAATACAATTCATATCGTCAACCAATGCAACACACTTCGTAGTCATGATTAAAACTTTTTCATGACTAATTTCAACAACGAAGTATTGGATTATTTCATCAGGAGTAAAAGTTCCCGTTTGTGCATTGCGTTCTTGCACACTCACCGACAGTACAGTTTTTGCCGTTGAATCCCATAACACATGCACACTGGTAATCGTTGATGAGGTCTACACAGGTTCCATCATTCTGGCATGGTCCGTCAGAACACTCATCGATATCTACGAATATTACAAAATAGCATAATGATATCAGTAATAATAATGAGGATTGGTTTTATATAGCGCTTTTTCCAGCTGTTCAAAGCGCTTTACAATACATTATTACCCTGGCAGACCTTATATCAATCTAGAAATTTCTCAGCTTCCTGGGAAGCATACAGTGTAAGGTGCCGTTAAGGCGCTGGAGCAATAACATTCTAACATTATCTTTCACTGTCTATAGCCAGGTACCCCTTTTACACTTGGGTGGAGTGAGGAAATTCATGTAAAGTGCCTTTCCCAAGAACAAAACGTCGGCCCTGCCACGGCCAGGACTCCAACCCAAGACCTTTCGGTCGCGCGTCTGACAGCCTAACCACTAGGTCACCGACGCCACCAACGAACACTTCACTTAACCTTGCGTATTTGACATTGAAATTGAATGTAGATGGGTAAAATAGACTTTACTTGTTGAACAGTTTGTGTCTGCAAAACCAGGGACACAATCACACTGGTAGTTGTTTACAAGGTCCACACACGTTCCGTTGTTTTGACAAGGATCCCCAGCACATTCATCCATATCTGAATTTCAAAGAAAATTGTGGGATATAGCGTGCAATAACATCACCTTAACACACAAGTTTTCGGCCAATTATTTTCAACTGCATTTTGATGAAACTTACTATTCTCGCAGTGAGTCCAATTAAATCCCGGAACACATTGACATTCGTAGGTATTAATTTGATCTATGCATGTTCCATTGTTCTGACAAGGTTCCGCCACACACCCATCTATATCTGAAATGAAATAGATTCTATATCAGCAAAGAAAGGATCTTTTTTCATGAAAAGATACACGAATTGAATGATGTGTTCATTATTTTCAATTTTTGTAGAAACCCAAGGCATTGAAATAACAAAAATCCTGCAATTTGTAACATCTTTTGAGGGAACACTCTATTTCGATCCGTTGTCAGTACATTTATACGATTTCATTAAAATGAAATAATGTTCTTTTCTTTTTAAATTGTTGTGTTCCTATTAATAATAGTTTGTACAGACTTCAAATCAAACGTGATTTACCAATGCCAAAAATTAAAACCAAGCAAGAATAATCACCAAGACACCCTTTGTCAATATTCAGTATCATATTTCAAAAAGTGTGTCCATTCTGATACCCAATCTCCTTACTTTCTGTGCAGTTGGTTCCATTAAATCCTGCCACGCATTGACATTTGTAGCCATTGACGAGATCCACGCATGTTCCATTGTTCTCGCATGGTTGGTCAATACAGTCATCGATATCTGCAACAATGCGCAGGGCATAGATATAGAATAATTCTTTCTGCATTTCCTCTGACCCAATACTTGGTGGATAATGTAACACCATTCATAAAATCCACCAATGAAATACACTCTGTAGGCATCAGAACAGCGTTTCAATTACTGACGTCAGTATATTTTAAGACTATTTTACGACGATTAAATGTCGTCAAGGTCTTTCTACTGTTTCATAGTGTAGCGAAACAGTGATGTTTCTTTTTAAATCTTGGCAAAAATGTCAAAAGTATCAAACAGAAAGGTAAACCAGGGCATAATTTGTCTGTCAATTTAATAAGATACACCACTTCAAGAATGTGTCAATTACTTTCAATTTTCGTTGATAAATCCAAGATGTTTCCATTTCAAAAAGCGTGTAATTTGTACCAGATTTTGAGGGGAAAACTGTTTTTGTCCATTATCACTACATACATGTCCACGTATATACCATTTCCTTAAAATGAAATAATTTTACTTTCTCCTTGAATTTTTGTGATTCATTCCTTACAATAATAATTTGTACAAACTTAAAATCAAACGTGCTTTACGAATGCAATAAACTAAAAGAGATTAAAATTTAGTCCCAAAGAAACGCTTTGTGAATTTGCAAACATTTGATACGTACTCAATACGTTAAATACGTTACAGGTAGTCAATAGCCAGCATCATATTTGAAAACATGTGCCCTTTCTGATGCATACACTATATACAATCTCCTTACTTTGCGTGCAGTTGGTTCCATTCAATCCTGACGCACATTGACATTCGTAACCATTGATGAGATCCACGCATGTTCCATTGTTCTCACAAGGTTGGTCAACACATTCATCGATATCTACAACAATCGGCAAGGCATGAATAAAACAATAACTGTTTCTGCAATTTCTACCACTGAATAGTGCTCCTTCGTGCATAATGTAATACAATTCATATCGTCAACCAATGCAACACACTTCGTAGTCATGATTAAAACTTTTTCATGACTAATTTCAACAACGAAGTATTGGATTATTTCATCAGGAGTAAAAGTTCCCGTTTGTGCATTGCGTTCTTGCACACTCACCGACAGTACAGTTTTTGCCGTTGAATCCCATAACACATGCACACTGGTAATCGTTGATGAGGTCTACACAGGTTCCATCATTCTGGCATGGTCCGTCAGAACACTCATCGATATCTACGAATATTACAAAATAGCATAATGATATCAGTAATAATAATGAGGATTGGTTTTATATAGCGCTTTTTCCAGCTGTTCAAAGCGCTTTACAATACATTATTACCCTGGCAGACCTTATATCAATCTAGAAATTTCTCAGCTTCCTGGGAAGCATACAATGTAAGGTGCCGTTAAGGCGCTGGAGCAATAACATTCTAACATTATCTTTCACTGTCTATAGCCAGGTACCCCTTTTACACTTGGGTGGAGTGAGGAAATTCATGTAAAGTGCCTTTCCCAAGAACAAAACGTCGGCCCTGCCACGGCCAGGACTCAAACCCAAGACCTTTCGGTCGCGCGTCTGACATCCTAACCACTAGGTCACCGACGCCACCAACGAACACTTCACTTAACCTTGCGTATTTGACATTGAAATTGAATGTAGATGGGTAAAATAGACTTTACTTGTTGAACAGTTTGTGTCTGCAAAACCAGGGACACAATCACACTGGTAGTTGTTTACAAGGTCCACACACGTTCCGTTGTTTTGACAAGGATCCCCAGCACATTCATCCATATCTGAATTTCAAAGAAAATTGTGGGATATAGCGTACAATAACATCACCTTAACACACAAGTTTTCGGCCAATTATTTTCAACTGCATTTTGATGAAACTTACTATTCTCGCAGTGAGTCCAATTAAATCCCGGAACACATTGACATTCGTAGGTATTAATTTGATCTATGCATGTTCCATTGTTCTGACAAGGTTCCGCCACACACCCATCTATATCTGAAATGAAATAGATTCTATATCAGCAAAGAAAGGATCTTTTTTCATGAAAAGATACACGAATTGAATGATGTGTTCATTATTTTCAATTTTTGTAGAAACCCAAGGCATTGAAATAACAAAAATCCTGCAATTTGTAACATCTTTTGAGGGAACACTCTATTTCGATCCGTTGTCAGTACATTTATACGATTTCATTAAAATGAAATAATGTTCTTTTCTTTTTAAATTGTTGTGTTCCTATTAATAATAGTTTGTACAGACTTCGAATCAAACGTGATTTACCAATGCCAAAAATTAAAACCAAGCAAGAATAATCACCAAGACACCCTTTGTCAATATTCAGTATCATATTTCAAAAAGTGTGTCCATTCTGATACCCAATCTCCTTACTTTCTGTGCAGTTGGTTCCATTAAATCCTGCCACGCATTGACATTTGTAGCCATTGACGAGATCCACGCATGTTCCATTGTTCTCGCATGGTTGGTCAATACAGTCATCGATATCTGCAACAATGCGCAGGGCATAGATATAGAATAATTCTTTCTGCATTTCCTCTGACCCAATACTTGGTGGATAATGTAACACCATTCATAAAATCCACCAATGAAATACACTCTGTAGGCATCAGAACAGCGTTTCAATTACTGACGTCAGTATATTTTAAGACTATTTTACGACGATTAAATGTCGTCAAGGTCTTTCTATTGTTTCATAGTGTAGCGAAACAGTGATGTTTCTTTTTAAATCTTGGCAAACATGTCAAAAGTATCAAACAAAAAAGTAAACCAGGGCATAATTTGTCTGTCAATTTAATAAGATACACCACTTCAAGAATGTGTCGATTACTTTCAATTTTCGTTGAGAAATCCAAGATGTTTCCATTTCAAAAAGCGTGTAATTTGTACCAGATTTTGAGGGGAAAACTGTTTTTGTCCATTATCACTACATACATGTCCACGTATATATCATTTCCTTAAAATGAAATAATTTTACTTTCTCCTTGAATTTTTGTGATTCATTCCTTACAATAATAATTTGTACAAACTTAAAATCAAACGTGCTTTACGAATGCAATAAACTAAAAGAGATTAAAATTTAGTCCCAAAGAAACGCTTTGTGAATTTGCAAACATTTGATACGTACTCAATACGTTAAATACGTTACAGGTAGTCAATAGCCAGCATCATATTTGAAAACATGTGCCCTTTCTGATGCATACACTATATACAATCTCCTTACTTTGCGTGCAGTTGGTTCCATTCAATCCTGACGCACATTGACATTCGTAACCATTGATGAGATCCACGCATGTTCCATTGTTCTCACAAGGTTGGTCAACACATTCATCGATATCTACAACAATCGGCAAGGCATGAATAAAACAATAACTGTTTCTGCAATTTCTACCACTGAATAGTGCTCCTTCGTGCATAATGTAATACAATTCATATCGTCAACCAATGCAACACACTTCGTAGTCATGATTAAAACTTTTTCATGACTAATTTCAACAACGAAGTATTGGATTATTTCATCAGGAGTAAAAGTTCCCGTTTGTGCATTGCGTTCTTGCACACTCACCGACAGTACAGTTTTTGCCGTTGAATCCCATAACACATGCACACTGGTAATCGTTGATGAGGTCTACACAGGTTCCATCATTCTGGCATGGTCCGTCAGAACACTCATCGATATCTACGAATATTACAAAATAGCATAATGATATCAGTAATAATAATGAGGATTGGTTTTATATAGCGCTTTTTCCAGCTGTTCAAAGCGCTTTACAATACATTATTACCCTGGCAGACCTTATATCAATCTAGAAATTTCTCAGCTTCCTGGGAAGCATACAGTGTAAGGTGCCGTTAAGGCGCTGGAGCAATAACATTCTAACATTATCTTTCACTGTCTATAGCCAGGTACCCCTTTTACACTTGGGTGGAGTGAGGAAATTCATGTAAAGTGCCTTTCCCAAGAACAAAACGTCGGCCCTGCCACGGCCAGGACTCAAACCCAAGACCTTTCGGTCGCGCGTCTGACATCCTAACCACTAGGTCACCGACGCCACCAACGAACACTTCACTTAACCTTGCGTATTTGACATTGAAATTGAATGTAGATGGGTAAAATAGACTTTACTTGTTGAACAGTTTGTGTCTGCAAAACCAGGGACACAATCACACTGGTAGTTGTTTACAAGGTCCACACACGTTCCGTTGTTTTGACAAGGATCCCCAGCACATTCATCCATATCTGAATTTCAAAGAAAATTGTGGGATATAGCGTGCAATAACATCACCTTAACACACAAGTTTTCGGCCAATTATTTTCAACTGCATTTTGATGAAACTTACTATTCTCGCAGTGAGTCCAATTAAATCCCGGAACACATTGACATTCGTAGGTATTAATTTGATCTATGCATGTTCCATTGTTCTGACAAGGTTCCGCCACACACCCATCTATATCTGAAATGAAATAGATTCTATATCAGCAAAGAAAGGATCTTTTTTCATGAAAAGATACACGAATTGAATGATGTGTTCATTATTTTCAATTTTTGTAGAAACCCAAGGCATTGAAATAACAAAAATCCTGCAATTTGTAACATCTTTTGAGGGAACACTCTATTTCGATCCGTTGTCAGTACATTTATACGATTTCATTAAAATGAAATAATGTTCTTTTCTTTTTAAATTGTTGTGTTCCTATTAATAATAGTTTGTACAGACTTCAAATCAAACGTGATTTACCAATGCCAAAAATTAAAACCAAGCAAGAATAATCACCAAGACACCCTTTGTCAATATTCAGTATCATATTTCAAAAAGTGTGTCCATTCTGATACCCAATCTCCTTACTTTCTGTGCAGTTGGTTCCATTAAATCCTGCCACGCATTGACATTTGTAGCCATTGATGAGATCCACGCATGTTCCATTGTTCTCGCATGGTTGGTCAATACAGTCATCGATATCTGCAACAATGCGCAGGGCATAGATATAGAATAATTCTTTCTGCATTTCCTCTGACCCAATACTTGGTGGATAATGTAACACCATTCATAAAATCCACCAATGAAATACACTCTGTAGGCATCAGAACAGCGTTTCAATTACTGACGTCAGTATATTTTAAGACTATTTTACGACGATTAAATGTCGTCAAGGTCTTTCTACTGTTTCATAGTGTAGCGAAACAGTGATGTTTCTTTTTAAATCTTGGCAAAAATGTCAAAAGTATCAAACAGAAAGGTAAACCAGGGCATAATTTGTCTGTCAATTTAATAAGATACACCACTTCAAGAATGTGTCAATTACTTTCAATTTTCGTTGAGAAATCCAAGATGTTTCCATTTCAAAAAGCGTGTAATTTGTACCAGATTTTGAGGGGAAAACTGTTTTTGTCCATTATCACTACATACATGTCCACGTATATACCATTTCCTTAAAATGAAATAATTTTACTTTCTCCTTGAATTTTTGTGATTCATTCCTTACAATAATAATTTGTACAAACTTAAAATCAAACGTGCTTTACGAATGCAATAAACTAAAAGAGATTAAAATTTAGTCCCAAAGAAACGCTTTGTGAATTTGCAAACATTTGATACGTACTCAATACGTTAAATACGTTACAGGTAGTCAATAGCCAGCATCATATTTGAAAACATGTGCCCTTTCTGATGTATACACTATATACAATCTCCTTACTTTGCGTGCAGTTGGTTCCATTCAATCCTGACGCACATTGACATTCGTAACCATTGATGAGATCCACGCATGTTCCATTGTTCTCACAAGGTTGGTCAACACATTCATCGATATCTACAACAATCGGCAAGGCATGAATAAAACAATAACTGTTTCTGCAATTTCTACCACTGAATAGTGCTCCTTCGTGCATAATGTAATACAATTCATATCATCAACCAATGCAACACACTTCGTAGTCATGATTAAAACTTTTTCATGACTAATTTCAACAACGAAGTATTGGATTATTTCATCAGGAGTAAAAGTTCCCGTTTGTGCATTGCGTTCTTGCACACTCACCGACAGTACAGTTTTTGCCGTTGAATCCCATAACACATGCACACTGGTAATCGTTGATGAGGTCTACACAGGTTCCATCATTCTGGCATGGTCCGTCAGAACACTCATCGATATCTACGAATATTACAAAATAGCATAATGATATCAGTAATAATAATGAAGATTGGTTTTATATAGCGCTTTTTCCAGCTGTTCAAAGCGCTTTACAATACATTATTACCCTGGCAGACCTTATATCAATCTAGAAATTTCTCAGCTTCCTGGGAAGCATACAATGTAAGGTGCCGTTAAGGCGCTGGAGCAATAACATTCTAACATTATCTTTCACTGTCTATAGCCAGGTACCCCTTTTACACTTGGGTGGAGTGAGGAAATTCATGTAAAGTGCCTTTCCCAAGAACAAAACGTCGGCCCTGCCACGGCCAGGACTCAAACCCAAGACCTTTCGGTCGCGCGTCTGACATCCTAACCACTAGGTCACCGACGCCACCAACGAACACTTCACTTAACCTTGCGTATTTGACATTGAAATTGAATGTAGATGGGTAAAATAGACTTTACTTGTTGAACAGTTTGTGTCTGCAAAACCAGGGACACAATCACACTGGTAGTTGTTTACAAGGTCCACACACGTTCCGTTGTTTTGACAAGGATCCCCAGCACATTCATCCATATCTGAATTTCAAAGAAAATTGTGGGATATAGCGTACAATAACATCACCTTAACACACAAGTTTTCGGCCAATTATTTTCAACTGCATTTTGATGAAACTTACTATTCTCGCAGTGAGTCCAATTAAATCCCGGAACACATTGACATTCGTAGGTATTAATTTGATCTATGCATGTTCCATTGTTCTGACAAGGTTCCGCCACACACCCAT
The DNA here is from genome assembly GCF_947568905.1 of Ostrea edulis. Classification (NCBI taxonomy): domain Eukaryota; kingdom Metazoa; phylum Mollusca; class Bivalvia; order Ostreida; family Ostreidae; genus Ostrea; species Ostrea edulis. The sequence continues at coordinate 49,839,707 of NC_079169.1, read as the reverse complement.
CTATATCTGAAATGAAATAGATTCTATATCAGCAAAGAAAGGATCTTTTTTCATGAAAAGATACACGAATTGAATGATGTGTTCATTATTTTCAATTTTTGTAGAAACCCAAGGCATTGAAATAACAAAAATCCTGCAATTTGTAACATCTTTTGAGGGAACACTCTATTTCGATCCGTTGTCAGTACATTTATACGATTTCATTAAAATGAAATAATGTTCTTTTCTTTTTAAATTGTTGTGTTCCTATTAATAATAGTTTGTACAGACTTCGAATCAAACGTGATTTACCAATGCCAAAAATTAAAACCAAGCAAGAATAATCACCAAGACACCCTTTGTCAATATTCAGTATCATATTTCAAAAAGTGTGTCCATTCTGATACCCAATCTCCTTACTTTCTGTGCAGTTGGTTCCATTAAATCCTGCCACGCATTGACATTTGTAGCCATTGACGAGATCCACGCATGTTCCATTGTTCTCGCATGGTTGGTCAATACAGTCATCGATATCTGCAACAATGCGCAGGGCATAGATATAGAATAATTCTTTCTGCATTTCCTCTGACCCAATACTTGGTGGATAATGTAACACCATTCATAAAATCCACCAATGAAATACACTCTGTAGGCATCAGAACAGCGTTTCAATTACTGACGTCAGTATATTTTAAGACTATTTTACGACGATTAAATGTCGTCAAGGTCTTTCTATTGTTTCATAGTGTAGCGAAACAGTGATGTTTCTTTTTAAATCTTGGCAAACATGTCAAAAGTATCAAACAAAAAAGTAAACCAGGGCATAATTTGTCTGTCAATTTAATAAGATACACCACTTCAAGAATGTGTCGATTACTTTCAATTTTCGTTGAGAAATCCAAGATGTTTCCATTTCAAAAAGCGTGTAATTTGTACCAGATTTTGAGGGGAAAACTGTTTTTGTCCATTATCACTACATACATGTCCACGTATATACCATTTCCTTAAAATGAAATAATTTTACTTTCTCCTTGAATTTTTGTGATTCATTCCTTACAATAATAATTTGTACAAACTTAAAATCAAACGTGCTTTACGAATGCAATAAACTAAAAGAGATTAAAATTTAGTCCCAAAGAAACGCTTTGTGAATTTGCAAACATTTGATACGTACTCAATACGTTAAATACGTTACAGGTAGTCAATAGCCAGCATCATATTTGAAAACATGTGCCCTTTCTGATGCATACACTATATACAATCTCCTTACTTTGCGTGCAGTTGGTTCCATTCAATCCTGACGCACATTGACATTCGTAACCATTGATGAGATCCACGCATGTTCCATTGTTCTCACAAGGTTGGTCAACACATTCATCGATATCTACAACAATCGGCAAGGCATGAATAAAACAATAACTGTTTCTGCAATTTCTACCACTGAATAGTGCTCCTTCGTGCATAATGTAATACAATTCATATCGTCAACCAATGCAACACACTTCGTAGTCATGATTAAAACTTTTTCATGACTAATTTCAACAACGAAGTATTGGATTATTTCATCAGGAGTAAAAGTTCCCGTTTGTGCATTGCGTTCTTGCACACTCACCGACAGTACAGTTTTTGCCGTTGAATCCCATAACACATGCACACTGGTAATCGTTGATGAGGTCTACACAGGTTCCATCATTCTGGCATGGTCCGTCAGAACACTCATCGATATCTACGAATATTACAAAATAGCATAATGATATCAGTAATAATAATGAGGATTGGTTTTATATAGCGCTTTTTCCAGCTGTTCAAAGCGCTTTACAATACATTATTACCCTGGCAGACCTTATATCAATCTAGAAATTTCTCAGCTTCCTGGGAAGCATACAGTGTAAGGTGCCGTTAAGGCGCTGGAGCAATAACATTCTAACATTATCTTTCACTGTCTATAGCCAGGTACCCCTTTTACACTTGGGTGGAGTGAGGAAATTCATGTAAAGTGCCTTTCCCAAGAACAAAACGTCGGCCCTGCCACGGCCAGGACTCAAACCCAAGACCTTTCGGTCGCGCGTCTGACAGCCTAACCACTAGGTCACCGACGCCACCAACGAACACTTCACTTAACCTTGCGTATTTGACATTGAAATTGAATGTAGATGGGTAAAATAGACTTTACTTGTTGAACAGTTTGTGTCTGCAAAACCAGGGACACAATCACACTGGTAGTTGTTTACAAGGTCCACACACGTTCCGTTGTTTTGACAAGGATCCCCAGCACATTCATCCATATCTGAATTTCAAAGAAAATTGTGGCATATAGCGTACAATAACATCACCTTAACACACAAGTTTTCGGCCAATCATTTTCAACTGCATTTTGATGAAACTTACTATTCTCGCAGTGAGTCCAATTAAATCCCGGAACACATTGACATTCGTAGGTATTAATTTGATCTATGCATGTTCCATTGTTCTGACAAGGTTCCGCCACACACCCATCTATATCTGAAATGAAATAGATTCTATATCAGCAAAGAAAGGATCTTTTTTCATGAAAAGATACACGAATTGAATGATGTGTTCATTATTTTCAATTTTTGTAGAAACCCAAGGCATTGAAATAACAAAAATCCTGCAATTTGTAACATCTTTTGAGGGAACACTCTATTTCGATCCGTTGTCAGTACATTTATACGATTTCATTAAAATGAAATAATGTTCTTTTCTTTTTAAATTGTTGTGTTCCTATTAATAATAGTTTGTACAGACTTCGAATCAAACGTGATTTACCAATGCCAAAAATTAAAACCAAGCAAGAATAATCACCAAGACACCCTTTGTCAATATTCAGTATCATATTTCAAAAAGTGTGTCCATTCTGATACCCAATCTCCTTACTTTCTGTGCAGTTGGTTCCATTAAATCCTGCCACGCATTGACATTTGTAGCCATTGACGAGATCCACGCATGTTCCATTGTTCTCGCATGGTTGGTCAATACAGTCATCGATATCTGCAACAATGCGCAGGGCATAGATATAGAATAATTCTTTCTGCATTTCCTCTGACCCAATACTTGGTGGATAATGTAACACCATTCATAAAATCAACCAATGAAATACACTCTGTAGGCATCAGAACAGCGTTTCAATTACTGACGTCAGTATATTTTAAGACTATTTTACGACGATTAAATGTCGTCAAGGTCTTTCTACTGTTTCATAGTGTAGCGAAACAGTGATGTTTCTTTTTAAATCTTGGCAAAAATGTCAAAAGTATCAAACAGAAAGGTAAACCAGGGCATAATTTGTCTGTCAATTTAATAAGATACACCACTTCAAGAATGTGTCAATTACTTTCAATTTTCGTTGAGAAATCCAAGATGTTTCCATTTCAAAAAGCGTGTAATTTGTACCAGATTTTGAGGGGAAAACTGTTTTTGTCCATTATCACTACATACATGTCCACGTATATACCATTTCCTTAAAATGAAATAATTTTACTTTCTCCTTGAATTTTTGTGATTCATTCCTTACAATAATAATTTGTACAAACTTAAAATCAAACGTGCTTTACGAATGCAATAAACTAAAAGAGATTAAAATTTAGTCCCAAAGAAACGCTTTGTGAATTTGCAAACATTTGATACGTACTCAATACGTTAAATACGTTACAGGTAGTCAATAGCCAGCATCATATTTGAAAACATGTGCCCTTTCTGATGCATACACTATATACAATCTCCTTACTTTGCGTGCAGTTGGTTCCATTCAATCCTGACGCACATTGACATTCGTAACCATTGATGAGATCCACGCATGTTCCATTGTTCTCACAAGGTTGGTCAACACATTCATCGATATCTACAACAATCGGCAAGGCATGAATAAAACAATAACTGTTTCTGCAATTTCTACCACTGAATAGTGCTCCTTCGTGCATAATGTAATACAATTCATATCGTCAACCAATGCAACACACTTCGTAGTCATGATTAAAACTTTTTCATGACTAATTTCAACAACGAAGTATTGGATTATTTCATCAGGAGTAAAAGTTCCCGTTTGTGCATTGCGTTCTTGCACACTCACCGACAGTACAGTTTTTGCCGTTGAATCCCATAACACATGCACACTGGTAATCGTTGATGAGGTCTACACAGGTTCCATCATTCTGGCATGGTCCGTCAGAACACTCATCGATATCTACGAATATTACAAAATAGCATAATGATATCAGTAATAATAATGAAGATTGGTTTTATATAGCGCTTTTTCCAGCTGTTCAAAGCGCTTTACAATACATTATTACCCTGGCAGACCTTATATCAATCTAGAAATTTCTCAGCTTCCTGGGAAGCATACAATGTAAGGTGCCGTTAAGGCGCTGGAGCAATAACATTCTAACATTATCTTTCACTGTCTATAGCCAGGTACCCCTTTTACACTTGGGTGGAGTGAGGAAATTCATGTAAAGTGCCTTTCCCAAGAACAAAACGTCGGCCCTGCCACGGCCAGGACTCAAACCCAAGACCTTTCGGTCGCGCGTCTGACATCCTAACCACTAGGTCACCGACGCCACCAACGAACACTTCACTTAACCTTGCGTATTTGACATTGAAATTGAATGTAGATGGGTAAAATAGACTTTACTTGTTGAACAGTTTGTGTCTGCAAAACCAGGGACACAATCACACTGGTAGTTGTTTACAAGGTCCACACACGTTCCGTTGTTTTGACAAGGATCCCCAGCACATTCATCCATATCTGAATTTCAAAGAAAATTGTGGGATATAGCGTACAATAACATCACCTTAACACACAAGTTTTCGGCCAATTATTTTCAACTGCATTTTGATGAAACTTACTATTCTCGCAGTGAGTCCAATTAAATCCCGGAACACATTGACATTCGTAGGTATTAATTTGATCTATGCATGTTCCATTGTTCTGACAAGGTTCCGCCACACACCCATCTATATCTGAAATGAAATAGATTCTATATCAGCAAAGAAAGGATCTTTTTTCATGAAAAGATACACGAATTGAATGATGTGTTCATTATTTTCAATTTTTGTAGAAACCCAAGGCATTGAAATAACAAAAATCCTGCAATTTGTAACATCTTTTGAGGGAACACTCTATTTCGATCCGTTGTCAGTACATTTATACGATTTCATTAAAATGAAATAATGTTCTTTTCTTTTTAAATTGTTGTGTTCCTATTAATAATAGTTTGTACAGACTTCGAATCAAACGTGATTTACCAATGCCAAAAATTAAAACCAAGCAAGAATAATCACCAAGACACCCTTTGTCAATATTCAGTATCATATTTCAAAAAGTGTGTCCATTCTGATACCCAATCTCCTTACTTTCTGTGCAGTTGGTTCCATTAAATCCTGCCACGCATTGACATTTGTAGCCATTGACGAGATCCACGCATGTTCCATTGTTCTCGCATGGTTGGTCAATACAGTCATCGATATCTGCAACAATGCGCAGGGCATAGATATAGAATAATTCTTTCTGCATTTCCTCTGACCCAATACTTGGTGGATAATGTAACACCATTCATAAAATCAACCAATGAAATACACTCTGTAGGCATCAGAACAGCGTTTCAATTACTGACGTCAGTATATTTTAAGACTATTTTACGACGATTAAATGTCGTCAAGGTCTTTCTATTGTTTCATAGTGTAGCGAAACAGTGATGTTTCTTTTTAAATCTTGGCAAACATGTCAAAAGTATCAAACAAAAAAGTAAACCAGGGCATAATTTGTCTGTCAATTTAATAAGATACACCACTTCAAGAATGTGTCGATTACTTTCAATTTTCGTTGAGAAATCCAAGATGTTTCCATTTCAAAAAGCGTGTAATTTGTACCAGATTTTGAGGGGAAAACTGTTTTTGTCCATTATCACTACATACATGTCCACGTATATATCATTTCCTTAAAATGAAATAATTTTACTTTCTCCTTGAATTTTTGTGATTCATTCCTTACAATAATAATTTGTACAAACTTAAAATCAAACGTGCTTTACGAATGCAATAAACTAAAAGAGATTAAAATTTAGTCCCAAAGAAACGCTTTGTGAATTTGCAAACATTTGATACGTACTCAATACGTTAAATACGTTACAGGTAGTCAATAGCCAGCATCATATTTGAAAACATGTGCCCTTTCTGATGCATACACTATATACAATCTCCTTACTTTGCGTGCAGTTGGTTCCATTCAATCCTGACGCACATTGACATTCGTAACCATTGATGAGATCCACGCATGTTCCATTGTTCTCACAAGGTTGGTCAACACATTCATTGATATCTACAACAATCGGCAAGGCATGAATAAAACAATAACTGTTTCTGCAATTTCTACCACTGAATAGTGCTCCTTCGTGCATAATGTAATACAATTCATATCGTCAACCAATGCAACACACTTCGTAGTCATGATTAAAACTTTTTCATGACTAATTTCAACAACGAAGTATTGGATTATTTCATCAGGAGTAAAAGTTCCCGTTTGTGCATTGCGTTCTTGCACACTCACCGACAGTACAGTTTTTGCCGTTGAATCCCATAACACATGCACACTGGTAATCGTTGATGAGGTCTACACAGGTTCCATCATTCTGGCATGGTCCGTCAGAACACTCATCGATATCTACGAATATTACAAAATAGCATAATGATATCAGTAATAATAATGAGGATTGGTTTTATATAGCGCTTTTTCCAGCTGTTCAAAGCGCTTTACAATACATTATTACCCTGGCAGACCTTATATCAATCTAGAAATTTCTCAGCTTCCTGGGAAGCATACAGTGTAAGGTGCCGTTAAGGCGCTGGAGCAATAACATTCTAACATTATCTTTCACTGTCTATAGCCAGGTACCCCTTTTACACTTGGGTGGAGTGAGGAAATTCATGTAAAGTGCCTTTCCCAAGAACAAAACGTCGGCCCTGCCACGGCCAGGACTCAAACCCAAGACCTTTCGGTCGCGCGTCTGACATCCTAACCACTAGGTCACCGACGCCACCAACGAACACTTCACTTAACCTTGCGTATTTGACATTGAAATTGAATGTAGATGGGTAAAATAGACTTTACTTGTTGAACAGTTTGTGTCTGCAAAACCAGGGACACAATCACACTGGTAGTTGTTTACAAGGTCCACACACGTTCCGTTGTTTTGACAAGGATCCCCAGCACATTCATCCATATCTGAATTTCAAAGAAAATTGTGGGATATAGCGTGCAATAACATCACCTTAACACACAAGTTTTCGGCCAATTATTTTCAACTGCATTTTGATGAAACTTACTATTCTCGCAGTGAGTCCAATTAAATCCCGGAACACATTGACATTCGTAGGTATTAATTTGATCTATGCATGTTCCATTGTTCTGACAAGGTTCCGCCACACACCCATCTATATCTGAAATGAAATAGATTCTATATCAGCAAAGAAAGGATCTTTTTTCATGAAAAGATACACGAATTGAATGATGTGTTCATTATTTTCAATTTTTGTAGAAACCCAAGGCATTGAAATAACAAAAATCCTGCAATTTGTAACATCTTTTGAGGGAACACTCTATTTCGATCCGTTGTCAGTACATTTATACGATTTCATTAAAATGAAATAATGTTCTTTTCTTTTTAAATTGTTGTGTTCCTATTAATAATAGTTTGTACAGACTTCAAATCAAACGTGATTTACCAATGCCAAAAATTAAAACCAAGCAAGAATAATCACCAAGACACCCTTTGTCAATATTCAGTATCATATTTCAAAAAGTGTGTCCATTCTGATACCCAATCTCCTTACTTTCTGTGCAGTTGGTTCCATTAAATCCTGCCACGCATTGACATTTGTAGCCATTGATGAGATCCACGCATGTTCCATTGTTCTCGCATGGTTGGTCAATACAGTCATCGATATCTGCAACAATGCGCAGGGCATAGATATAGAATAATTCTTTCTGCATTTCCTCTGACCCAATACTTGGTGGATAATGTAACACCATTCATAAAATCCACCAATGAAATACACTCTGTAGGCATCAGAACAGCGTTTCAATTACTGACGTCAGTATATTTTAAGACTATTTTACGACGATTAAATGTCGTCAAGGTCTTTCTACTGTTTCATAGTGTAGCGAAACAGTGATGTTTCTTTTTAAATCTTGGCAAAAATGTCAAAAGTATCAAACAGAAAGGTAAACCAGGGCATAATTTGTCTGTCAATTTAATAAGATACACCACTTCAAGAATGTGTCAATTACTTTCAATTTTCGTTGAGAAATCCAAGATGTTTCCATTTCAAAAAGCGTGTAATTTGTACCAGATTTTGAGGGGAAAACTGTTTTTGTCCATTATCACTACATACATGTCCACGTATATACCATTTCCTTAAAATGAAATAATTTTACTTTCTCCTTGAATTTTTGTGATTCATTCCTTACAATAATAATTTGTACAAACTTAAAATCAAACGTGCTTTACGAATGCAATAAACTAAAAGAGATTAAAATTTAGTCCCAAAGAAACGCTTTGTGAATTTGCAAACATTTGATACGTACTCAATACGTTAAATACGTTACAGGTAGTCAATAGCCAGCATCATATTTGAAAACATGTGCCCTTTCTGATGTATACACTATATACAATCTCCTTACTTTGCGTGCAGTTGGTTCCATTCAATCCTGACGCACATTGACATTCGTAACCATTGATGAGATCCACGCATGTTCCATTGTTCTCACAAGGTTGGTCAACACATTCATCGATATCTACAACAATCGGCAAGGCATGAATAAAACAATAACTGTTTCTGCAATTTCTACCACTGAATAGTGCTCCTTCGTGCATAATGTAATACAATTCATATCATCAACCAATGCAACACACTTCGTAGTCATGATTAAAACTTTTTCATGACTAATTTCAACAACGAAGTATTGGATTATTTCATCAGGAGTAAAAGTTCCCGTTTGTGCATTGCGTTCTTGCACACTCACCGACAGTACAGTTTTTGCCGTTGAATCCCATAACACATGCACACTGGTAATCGTTGATGAGGTCTACACAGGTTCCATCATTCTGGCATGGTCCGTCAGAACACTCATCGATATCTACGAATATTACAAAATAGCATAATGATATCAGTAATAATAATGAAGATTGGTTTTATATAGCGCTTTTTCCAGCTGTTCAAAGCGCTTTACAATACATTATTACCCTGGCAGACCTTATATCAATCTAGAAATTTCTCAGCTTCCTGGGAAGCATACAATGTAAGGTGCCGTTAAGGCGCTGGAGCAATAACATTCTAACATTATCTTTCACTGTCTATAGCCAGGTACCCCTTTTACACTTGGGTGGAGTGAGGAAATTCATGTAAAGTGCCTTTCCCAAGAACAAAACGTCGGCCCTGCCACGGCCAGGACTCAAACCCAAGACCTTTCGGTCGCGCGTCTGACATCCTAACCACTAGGTCACCGACGCCACCAACGAACACTTCACTTAACCTTGCGTATTTGACATTGAAATTGAATGTAGATGGGTAAAATAGACTTTACTTGTTGAACAGTTTGTGTCTGCAAAACCAGGGACACAATCACACTGGTAGTTGTTTACAAGGTCCACACACGTTCCGTTGTTTTGACAAGGATCCCCAGCACATTCATCCATATCTGAATTTCAAAGAAAATTGTGGGATATAGCGTACAATAACATCACCTTAACACACAAGTTTTCGGCCAATTATTTTCAACTGCATTTTGATGAAACTTACTATTCTCGCAGTGAGTCCAATTAAATCCCGGAACACATTGACATTCGTAGGTATTAATTTGATCTATGCATGTTCCATTGTTCTGACAAGGTTCCGCCACACACCCATCTATATCTGAAATGAAATAGATTCTATATCAGCAAAGAAAGGATCTTTTTTCATGAAAAGATACACGAATTGAATGATGTGTTCATTATTTTCAATTTTTGTAGAAACCCAAGGCATTGAAATAACAAAAATCCTGCAATTTGTAACATCTTTTGAGGGAACACTCTATTTCGATCCGTTGTCAGTACATTTATACGATTTCATTAAAATGAAATAATGTTCTTTTCTTTTTAAATTGTTGTGTTCCTATTAATAATAGTTTGTACAGACTTCGAATCAAACGTGATTTACCAATGCCAAAAATTAAAACCAAGCAAGAATAATCACCAAGACACCCTTTGTCAATATTCAGTATCATATTTCAAAAAGTGTGTCCATTCTGATACCCAATCTCCTTACTTTCTGTGCAGTTGGTTCCATTAAATCCTGCCACGCATTGACATTTGTAGCCATTGACGAGATCCACGCATGTTCCATTGTTCTCGCATGGTTGGTCAATACAGTCATCGATATCTGCAACAATGCGCAGGGCATAGATATAGAATAATTCTTTCTGCATTTCCTCTGACCCAATACTTGGTGGATAATGTAACACCATTCATAAAATCCACCAATGAAATACACTCTGTAGGCATCAGAACAGCGTTTCAATTACTGACGTCAGTATATTTTAAGACTATTTTACGACGATTAAATGTCGTCAAGGTCTTTCTATTGTTTCATAGTGTAGCGAAACAGTGATGTTTCTTTTTAAATCTTGGCAAACATGTCAAAAGTATCAAACAAAAAAGTAAACCAGGGCATAATTTGTCTGTCAATTTAATAAGATACACCACTTCAAGAATGTGTCGATTACTTTCAATTTTCGTTGAGAAATCCAAGATGTTTCCATTTCAAAAAGCGTGTAATTTGTACCAGATTTTGAGGGGAAAACTGTTTTTGTCCATTATCACTACATACATGTCCACGTATATACCATTTCCTTAAAATGAAATAATTTTACTTTCTCCTTGAATTTTTGTGATTCATTCCTTACAATAATAATTTGTACAAACTTAAAATCAAACGTGCTTTACGAATGCAATAAACTAAAAGAGATTAAAATTTAGTCCCAAAGAAACGCTTTGTGAATTTGCAAACATTTGATACGTACTCAATACGTTAAATACGTTACAGGTAGTCAATAGCCAGCATCATATTTGAAAACATGTGCCCTTTCTGATGCATACACTATATACAATCTCCTTACTTTGCGTGCAGTTGGTTCCATTCAATCCTGACGCACATTGACATTCGTAACCATTGATGAGATCCACGCATGTTCCATTGTTCTCACAAGGTTGGTCAACACATTCATCGATATCTACAACAATCGGCAAGGCATGAATAAAACAATAACTGTTTCTGCAATTTCTACCACTGAATAGTGCTCCTTCGTGCATAATGTAATACAATTCATATCGTCAACCAATGCAACACACTTCGTAGTCATGATTAAAACTTTTTCATGACTAATTTCAACAACGAAGTATTGGATTATTTCATCAGGAGTAAAAGTTCCCGTTTGTGCATTGCGTTCTTGCACACTCACCGACAGTACAGTTTTTGCCGTTGAATCCCATAACACATGCACACTGGTAATCGTTGATGAGGTCTACACAGGTTCCATCATTCTGGCATGGTCCGTCAGAACACTCATCGATATCTACGAATATTACAAAATAGCATAATGATATCAGTAATAATAATGAGGATTGGTTTTATATAGCGCTTTTTCCAGCTGTTCAAAGCGCTTTACAATACATTATTACCCTGGCAGACCTTATATCAATCTAGAAATTTCTCAGCTTCCTGGGAAGCATACAGTGTAAGGTGCCGTTAAGGCGCTGGAGCAATAACATTCTAACATTATCTTTCACTGTCTATAGCCAGGTACCCCTTTTACACTTGGGTGGAGTGAGGAAATTCATGTAAAGTGCCTTTCCCAAGAACAAAACGTCGGCCCTGCCACGGCCAGGACTCAAACCCAAGACCTTTCGGTCGCGCGTCTGACAGCCTAACCACTAGGTCACCGACGCCACCAACGAACACTTCACTTAACCTTGCGTATTTGACATTGAAATTGAATGTAGATGGGTAAAATAGACTTTACTTGTTGAACAGTTTGTGTCTGCAAAACCAGGGACACAATCACACTGGTAGTTGTTTACAAGGTCCACACACGTTCCGTTGTTTTGACAAGGATCCCCAGCACATTCATCCATATCTGAATTTCAAAGAAAATTGTGGCATATAGCGTACAATAACATCACCTTAACACACAAGTTTTCGGCCAATCATTTTCAACTGCATTTTGATGAAACTTACTATTCTCGCAGTGAGTCCAATTAAATCCCGGAACACATTGACATTCGTAGGTATTAATTTGATCTATGCATGTTCCATTGTTCTGACAAGGTTCCGCCACACACCCATCTATATCTGAAATGAAATAGATTCTATATCAGCAAAGAAAGGATCTTTTTTCATGAAAAGATACACGAATTGAATGATGTGTTCATTATTTTCAATTTTTGTAGAAACCCAAGGCATTGAAATAACAAAAATCCTGCAATTTGTAACATCTTTTGAGGGAACACTCTATTTCGATCCGTTGTCAGTACATTTATACGATTTCATTAAAATGAAATAATGTTCTTTTCTTTTTAAATTGTTGTGTTCCTATTAATAATAGTTTGTACAGACTTCGAATCAAACGTGATTTACCAATGCCAAAAATTAAAACCAAGCAAGAATAATCACCAAGACACCCTTTGTCAATATTCAGTATCATATTTCAAAAAGTGTGTCCATTCTGATACCCAATCTCCTTACTTTCTGTGCAGTTGGTTCCATTAAATCCTGCCACGCATTGACATTTGTAGCCATTGACGAGATCCACGCATGTTCCATTGTTCTCGCATGGTTGGTCAATACAGTCATCGATATCTGCAACAATGCGCAGGGCATAGATATAGAATAATTCTTTCTGCATTTCCTCTGACCCAATACTTGGTGGATAATGTAACACCATTCATAAAATCAACCAATGAAATACACTCTGTAGGCATCAGAACAGCGTTTCAATTACTGACGTCAGTATATTTTAAGACTATTTTACGACGATTAAATGTCGTCAAGGTCTTTCTACTGTTTCATAGTGTAGCGAAACAGTGATGTTTCTTTTTAAATCTTGGCAAAAATGTCAAAAGTATCAAACAGAAAGGTAAACCAGGGCATAATTTGTCTGTCAATTTAATAAGATACACCACTTCAAGAATGTGTCAATTACTTTCAATTTTCGTTGAGAAATCCAAGATGTTTCCATTTCAAAAAGCGTGTAATTTGTACCAGATTTTGAGGGGAAAACTGTTTTTGTCCATTATCACTACATACATGTCCACGTATATACCATTTCCTTAAAATGAAATAATTTTACTTTCTCCTTGAATTTTTGTGATTCATTCCTTACAATAATAATTTGTACAAACTTAAAATCAAACGTGCTTTACGAATGCAATAAACTAAAAGAGATTAAAATTTAGTCCCAAAGAAACGCTTTGTGAATTTGCAAACATTTGATACGTACTCAATACGTTAAATACGTTACAGGTAGTCAATAGCCAGCATCATATTTGAAAACATGTGCCCTTTCTGATGCATACACTATATACAATCTCCTTACTTTGCGTGCAGTTGGTTCCATTCAATCCTGACGCACATTGACATTCGTAACCATTGATGAGATCCACGCATGTTCCATTGTTCTCACAAGGTTGGTCAACACATTCATCGATATCTACAACAATCGGCAAGGCATGAATAAAACAATAACTGTTTCTGCAATTTCTACCACTGAATAGTGCTCCTTCGTGCATAATGTAATACAATTCATATCGTCAACCAATGCAACACACTTCGTAGTCATGATTAAAACTTTTTCATGACTAATTTCAACAACGAAGTATTGGATTATTTCATCAGGAGTAAAAGTTCCCGTTTGTGCATTGCGTTCTTGCACACTCACCGACAGTACAGTTTTTGCCGTTGAATCCCATAACACATGCACACTGGTAATCGTTGATGAGGTCTACACAGGTTCCATCATTCTGGCATGGTCCGTCAGAACACTCATCGATATCTACGAATATTACAAAATAGCATAATGATATCAGTAATAATAATGAAGATTGGTTTTATATAGCGCTTTTTCCAGCTGTTCAAAGCGCTTTACAATACATTATTACCCTGGCAGACCTTATATCAATCTAGAAATTTCTCAGCTTCCTGGGAAGCATACAATGTAAGGTGCCGTTAAGGCGCTGGAGCAATAACATTCTAACATTATCTTTCACTGTCTATAGCCAGGTACCCCTTTTACACTTGGGTGGAGTGAGGAAATTCATGTAAAGTGCCTTTCCCAAGAACAAAACGTCGGCCCTGCCACGGCCAGGACTCAAACCCAAGACCTTTCGGTCGCGCGTCTGACATCCTAACCACTAGGTCACCGACGCCACCAACGAACACTTCACTTAACCTTGCGTATTTGACATTGAAATTGAATGTAGATGGGTAAAATAGACTTTACTTGTTGAACAGTTTGTGTCTGCAAAACCAGGGACACAATCACACTGGTAGTTGTTTACAAGGTCCACACACGTTCCGTTGTTTTGACAAGGATCCCCAGCACATTCATCCATATCTGAATTTCAAAGAAAATTGTGGGATATAGCGTACAATAACATCACCTTAACACACAAGTTTTCGGCCAATTATTTTCAACTGCATTTTGATGAAACTTACTATTCTCGCAGTGAGTCCAATTAAATCCCGGAACACATTGACATTCGTAGGTATTAATTTGATCTATGCATGTTCCATTGTTCTGACAAGGTTCCGCCACACACCCATCTATATCTGAAATGAAATAGATTCTATATCAGCAAAGAAAGGATCTTTTTTCATGAAAAGATACACGAATTGAATGATGTGTTCATTATTTTCAATTTTTGTAGAAACCCAAGGCATTGAAATAACAAAAATCCTGCAATTTGTAACATCTTTTGAGGGAACACTCTATTTCGATCCGTTGTCAGTACATTTATACGATTTCATTAAAATGAAATAATGTTCTTTTCTTTTTAAATTGTTGTGTTCCTATTAATAATAGTTTGTACAGACTTCGAATCAAACGTGATTTACCAATGCCAAAAATTAAAACCAAGCAAGAATAATCACCAAGACACCCTTTGTCAATATTCAGTATCATATTTCAAAAAGTGTGTCCATTCTGATACCCAATCTCCTTACTTTCTGTGCAGTTGGTTCCATTAAATCCTGCCACGCATTGACATTTGTAGCCATTGACGAGATCCACGCATGTTCCATTGTTCTCGCATGGTTGGTCAATACAGTCATCGATATCTGCAACAATGCGCAGGGCATAGATATAGAATAATTCTTTCTGCATTTCCTCTGACCCAATACTTGGTGGATAATGTAACACCATTCATAAAATCAACCAATGAAATACACTCTGTAGGCATCAGAACAGCGTTTCAATTACTGACGTCAGTATATTTTAAGACTATTTTACGACGATTAAATGTCGTCAAGGTCTTTCTATTGTTTCATAGTGTAGCGAAACAGTGATGTTTCTTTTTAAATCTTGGCAAACATGTCAAAAGTATCAAACAAAAAAGTAAACCAGGGCATAATTTGTCTGTCAATTTAATAAGATACACCACTTCAAGAATGTGTCGATTACTTTCAATTTTCGTTGAGAAATCCAAGATGTTTCCATTTCAAAAAGCGTGTAATTTGTACCAGATTTTGAGGGGAAAACTGTTTTTGTCCATTATCACTACATACATGTCCACGTATATATCATTTCCTTAAAATGAAATAATTTTACTTTCTCCTTGAATTTTTGTGATTCATTCCTTACAATAATAATTTGTACAAACTTAAAATCAAACGTGCTTTACGAATGCAATAAACTAAAAGAGATTAAAATTTAGTCCCAAAGAAACGCTTTGTGAATTTGCAAACATTTGATACGTACTCAATACGTTAAATACGTTACAGGTAGTCAATAGCCAGCATCATATTTGAAAACATGTGCCCTTTCTGATGCATACACTATATACAATCTCCTTACTTTGCGTGCAGTTGGTTCCATTCAATCCTGACGCACATTGACATTCGTAACCATTGATGAGATCCACGCATGTTCCATTGTTCTCACAAGGTTGGTCAACACATTCATTGATATCTACAACAATCGGCAAGGCATGAATAAAACAATAACTGTTTCTGCAATTTCTACCACTGAATAGTGCTCCTTCGTGCATAATGTAATACAATTCATATCGTCAACCAATGCAACACACTTCGTAGTCATGATTAAAACTTTTTCATGACTAATTTCAACAACGAAGTATTGGATTATTTCATCAGGAGTAAAAGTTCCCGTTTGTGCATTGCGTTCTTGCACACTCACCGACAGTACAGTTTTTGCCGTTGAATCCCATAACACATGCACACTGGTAATCGTTGATGAGGTCTACACAGGTTCCATCATTCTGGCATGGTCCGTCAGAACACTCATCGATATCTACGAATATTACAAAATAGCATAATGATATCAGTAATAATAATGAGGATTGGTTTTATATAGCGCTTTTTCCAGCTGTTCAAAGCGCTTTACAATACATTATTACCCTGGCAGACCTTATATCAATCTAGAAATTTCTCAGCTTCCTGGGAAGCATACAGTGTAAGGTGCCGTTAAGGCGCTGGAGCAATAACATTCTAACATTATCTTTCACTGTCTATAGCCAGGTACCCCTTTTACACTTGGGTGGAGTGAGGAAATTCATGTAAAGTGCCTTTCCCAAGAACAAAACGTCGGCCCTGCCACGGCCAGGACTCCAACCCAAGACCTTTCGGTCGCGCGTCTGACAGCCTAACCACTAGGTCACCGACGCCACCAACGAACACTTCACTTAACCTTGCGTATTTGACATTGAAATTGAATGTAGATGGGTAAAATAGACTTTACTTGTTGAACAGTTTGTGTCTGCAAAACCAGGGACACAATCACACTGGTAGTTGTTTACAAGGTCCACACACGTTCCGTTGTTTTGACAAGGATCCCCAGCACATTCATCCATATCTGAATTTCAAAGAAAATTGTGGCATATAGCGTACAATAACATCACCTTAACACACAAGTTTTCGGCCAATCATTTTCAACTGCATTTTGATGAAACTTACTATTCTCGCAGTGAGTCCAATTAAATCCCGGAACACATTGACATTCGTAGGTATTAATTTGATCTATGCATGTTCCATTGTTCTGACAAGGTTCCGCCACACACCCATCTATATCTGAAATGAAATAGATTCTATATCAGCAAAGAAAGGATCTTTTTTCATGAAAAGATACACGAATTGAATGATGTGTTCATTATTTTCAATTTTTGTAGAAACCCAAGGCATTGAAATAACAAAAATCCTGCAATTTGTAACATCTTTTGAGGGAACACTCTATTTCGATCCGTTGTCAGTACATTTATACGATTTCATTAAAATGAAATAATGTTCTTTTCTTTTTAAATTGTTGTGTTCCTATTAATAATAGTTTGTACAGACTTCGAATCAAACGTGATTTACCAATGCCAAAAATTAAAACCAAGCAAGAATAATCACCAAGACACCCTTTGTCAATATTCAGTATCATATTTCAAAAAGTGTGTCCATTCTGATACCCAATCTCCTTACTTTCTGTGCAGTTGGTTCCATTAAATCCTGCCACGCATTGACATTTGTAGCCATTGATGAGATCCACGCATGTTCCATTGTTCTCGCATGGTTGGTCAATACAGTCATCGATATCTGCAACAATGCGCAGGGCATAGATATAGAATAATTCTTTCTGCATTTCCTCTGACCCAATACTTGGTGGATAATGTAACACCATTCATAAAATCAACCAATGAAATACACTCTGTAGGCATCAGAACAGCGTTTCAATTACTGACGTCAGTATATTTTAAGACTATTTTACGACGATTAAATGTCGTCAAGGTCTTTCTATTGTTTCATAGTGTAGCGAAACAGTGATGTTTCTTTTTAAATCTTGGCAAACATGTCAAAAGTATCAAACAAAAAAGTAAACCAGGGCATAATTTGTCTGTCAATTTAATAAGATACACCACTTCAAGAATGTGTCGATTACTTTCAATTTTCGTTGAGAAATCCAAGATGTTTCCATTTCAAAAAGCGTGTAATTTGTACCAGATTTTGAGGGGAAAACTGTTTTTGTCCATTATCACTACATACATGTCCACGTATATACCATTTCCTTAAAATGAAATAATTTTACTTTCTCCTTGAATTTTTGTGATTCATTCCTTACAATAATAATTTGTACAAACTTAAAATCAAACGTGCTTTACGAATGCAATAAACTAAAAGAGATTAAAATTTAGTCCCAAAGAAACGCTTTGTGAATTTGCAAACATTTGATACGTACTCAATACGTTAAATACGTTACAGGTAGTCAATAGCCAGCATCATATTTGAAAACATGTGCCCTTTCTGATGCATACACTATATACAATCTCCTTACTTTGCGTGCAGTTGGTTCCATTCAATCCTGACGCACATTGACATTCGTAACCATTGATGAGATCCACGCATGTTCCATTGTTCTCACAAGGTTGGTCAACACATTCATCGATATCTACAACAATCGGCAAGGCATGAATAAAACAATAACTGTTTCTGCAATTTCTACCACTGAATAGTGCTCCTTCGTGCATAATGTAATACAATTCATATCGTCAACCAATGCAACACACTTCGTAGTCATGATTAAAACTTTTTCATGACTAATTTCAACAACGAAGTATTGGATTATTTCATCAGGAGTAAAAGTTCCCGTTTGTGCATTGCGTTCTTGCACACTCACCGACAGTACAGTTTTTGCCGTTGAATCCCATAACACATGCACACTGGTAATCGTTGATGAGGTCTACACAGGTTCCATCATTCTGGCATGGTCCGTCAGAACACTCATCGATATCTACGAATATTACAAAATAGCATAATGATATCAGTAATAATAATGAGGATTGGTTTTATATAGCGCTTTTTCCAGCTGTTCAAAGCGCTTTACAATACATTATTACCCTGGCAGACCTTATATCAATCTAGAAATTTCTCAGCTTCCTGGGAAGCATACAGTGTAAGGTGCCGTTAAGGCGCTGGAGCAATAACATTCTAACATTATCTTTCACTGTCTATAGCCAGGTACCCCTTTTACACTTGGGTGGAGTGAGGAAATTCATGTAAAGTGCCTTTCCCAAGAACAAAACGTCGGCCCTGCCACGGCCAGGACTCCAACCCAAGACCTTTCGGTCGCGCGTCTGACAGCCTAACCACTAGGTCACCGACGCCACCAACGAACACTTCACTTAACCTTGCGTATTTGACATTGAAATTGAATGTAGATGGGTAAAATAGACTTTACTTGTTGAACAGTTTGTGTCTGCAAAACCAGGGACACAATCACACTGGTAGTTGTTTACAAGGTCCACACACGTTCCGTTGTTTTGACAAGGATCCCCAGCACATTCATCCATATCTGAATTTCAAAGAAAATTGTGGGATATAGCGTACAATAACATCACTTTAACACACAAGTTTTCGGCCAATTATTTTCAACTGCATTTTGATGAAACTTACTATTCTCGCAGTGAGTCCAATTAAATCCCGGAACACATTGACATTCGTAGGTATTAATTTGATCTATGCATGTTCCATTGTTCTGACAAGGTTCCGCCACACACCCATCTATATCTGAAATGAAATAGATTCTATATCAGCAAAGAAAGGATCTTTTTTCATGAAAAGATACACGAATTGAATGATGTGTTCATTATTTTCAATTTTTGTAGAAACCCAAGGCATTGAAATAACAAAAATCCTGCAATTTGTAACATCTTTTGAGGGAACACTCTATTTCGATCCGTTGTCAGTACATTTATACGATTTCATTAAAATGAAATAATGTTCTTTTCTTTTTAAATTGTTGTGTTCCTATTATTAATAGTTTGTACAGACTTCGAATCAAACGTGATTTACCAATGCCAAAAATTAAAACCAAGCAAGAATAATCACCAAGACACCTTTTGTCAATATTCAGTATCATATTTCAAAAAGTGTGTCCATTCTGATACCCAATCTCCTTACTTTCTGTGCAGTTGGTTCCATTAAATCCTGCCACGCATTGACATTTGTAGCCATTGACGAGATCCACGCATGTTCCATTGTTCTCGCATGGTTGGTCAATACAGTCATCGATATCTGCAACAATGCGCAGGGCATAGATATAGAATAATTCTTTCTGCATTTCCTCTGACCCAATACTTGGTGGATAATGTAACACCATTCATAAAATCAACCAATGAAATACACTCTGTAGGCATCAGAACAGCGTTTCAATTACTGACGTCAGTATATTTTAAGACTATTTTACGACGATTAAATGTCGTCAAGGTCTTTCTACTGTTTCATAGTGTAGCGAAACAGTGATGTTTCTTTTTAAATCTTGGCAAAAATGTCAAAAGTATCAAACAGAAAGGTAAACCAGGGCATAATTTGTCTGTCAATTTAATAAGATACACCACTTCAAGAATGTGTCGATTACTTTCAATTTTCGTTGAGAAATCCAAGATGTTTCCATTTCAAAAAGCGTGTAATTTGTACCAGATTTTGAGGGGAAAACTGTTTTTGTCCATTATCACTACATACATGTCCACGTATATACCATTTCCTTAAAATGAAATAATTTTACTTTCTCCTTGAATTTTTGTGATTCATTCCTTACAATAATAATTTGTACAAACTTAAAATCAAACGTGCTTTACGAATGCAATAAACTAAAAGAGATTAAAATTTAGTCCCAAAGAAACGCTTTGTGAATTTGCAAACATTTGATACGTACTCAATACGTTAAATACGTTACAGGTAGTCAATAGCCAGCATCATATTTGAAAACATGTGCCCTTTCTGATGCATACACTATATACAATCTCCTTACTTTGCGTGCAGTTGGTTCCATTCAATCCTGACGCACATTGACATTCGTAACCATTGATGAGATCCACGCATGTTCCATTGTTCTCACAAGGTTGGTCAACACATTCATCGATATCTACAACAATCGGCAAGGCATGAATAAAACAATAACTGTTTCTGCAATTTCTACCACTGAATAGTGCTCCTTCGTGCATAATGTAATACAATTCATATCATCAACCAATGCAACACACTTCGTAGTCATGATTAAAACTTTTTCATGACTAATTTCAACAACGAAGTATTGGATTATTTCATCAGGAGTAAAAGTTCCCGTTTGTGCATTGCGTTCTTGCACACTCACCGACAGTACAGTTTTTGCCGTTGAATCCCATAACACATGCACACTGGTAATCGTTGATGAGGTCTACACAGGTTCCATCATTCTGGCATGGTCCGTCAGAACACTCATCGATATCTACGAATATTACAAAATAGCATAATGATATCAGTAATAATAATGAGGATTGGTTTTATATAGCGCTTTTTCCAGCTGTTCAAAGCGCTTTACAATACATTATTACCCTGGCAGACCTTGTATCAATCTAGAAATTTCTCAGCTTCCTGGGAAGCATACAGTGTAAGGTGCCCTTAAGGCGCTGGAGCAATAACATTCTAACATTATCTTTCACTGTCTATAGCCAGGTACCCCTTTTACACTTGGGTGGAGTGAGGAAATTCATGTAAAGTGCCTTTCCCAAGAACAAAACGTCGGCCCTGCCACGGCCAGGACTCAAACCCAAGACCTTTCGGTCGCGCGTCTGACAGCCTAACCACTAGGTCACCGACGCCACCAACGAACACTTCACTTAACCTTGCGTATTTGACATTGAAATTGAATGTAGATGGGTAAAATAGACTTTACTTGTTGAACAGTTTGTGTCTGCAAAACCAGGGACACAATCACACTGGTAGTTGTTTACAAGGTCCACACACGTTCCGTTGTTTTGACAAGGATCCCCAGCACATTCATCCATATCTGAATTTCAAAGAAAATTGTGGGATATAGCGTACAATAACATCACCTTAACACACAAGTTTTCGGCCAATCATTTTCAACTGCATTTTGATGAAACTTACTATTCTCGCAGTGAGTCCAATTAAATCCCGGAACACATTGACATTCGTAGGTATTAATTTGATCTATGCATGTTCCATTGTTCTGACAAGGTTCCGCCACACACCCATCTATATCTGAAATGAAATAGATTCTATATCAGCAAAGAAAGGATCTTTTTTCATGAAAAGATACACGAATTGAATGATGTGTTCATTATTTTCAATTTTTGTAGAAACCCAAGGCATTGAAATAACAAAAATCCTGCAATTTGTAACATCTTTTGAGGGAACACTCTATTTCGATCCGTTGTCAGTACATTTATACGATTTCATTAAAATGAAATAATGTTCTTTTCTTTTTAAATTGTTGTGTTCCTATTAATAATAGTTTGTACAGACTTCGAATCAAACGTGATTTACCAATGCCAAAAATTAAAACCAAGCAAGAATAATCACCAAGACACCCTTTGTCAATATTCAGTATCATATTTCAAAAAGTGTGTCCATTCTGATACCCAATCTCCTTACTTTCTGTGCAGTTGGTTCCATTAAATCCTGCCACGCATTGACATTTGTAGCCATTGACGAGATCCACGCATGTTCCATTGTTCTCGCATGGTTGGTCAATACAGTCATCGATATCTGCAACAATGCGCAGGGCATAGATATAGAATAATTCTTTCTGCATTTCCTCTGACCCAATACTTGGTGGATAATGTAACACCATTCATAAAATCAACCAATGAAATACACTCTGTAGGCATCAGAACAGCGTTTCAATTACTGACGTCAGTATATTTTAAGACTATTTTACGACGATTAAATGTCGTCAAGGTCTTTCTACTGTTTCATAGTGTAGCGAAACAGTGATGTTTCTTTTTAAATCTTGGCAAAAATGTCAAAAGTATCAAACAGAAAGGTAAACCAGGGCATAATTTGTCTGTCAATTTAATAAGATACACCACTTCAAGAATGTGTCGATTACTTTCAATTTTCGTTGAGAAATCCAAGATGTTTCCATTTCAAAAAGCGTGTAATTTGTACCAGATTTTGAGGGGAAAACTGTTTTTGTCCATTATCACTACATACATGTCCACGTATATACCATTTCCTTAAAATGAAATAATTTTACTTTCTCCTTGAATTTTTGTGATTCATTCCTTACAATAATAATTTGTACAAACTTAAAATCAAACGTGCTTTACGAATGCAATAAACTAAAAGAGATTAAAATTTAGTCCCAAAGAAACGCTTTGTGAATTTGCAAACATTTGATACGTACTCAATACGTTAAATACGTTACAGGTAGTCAATAGCCAGCATCATATTTGAAAACATGTGCCCTTTCTGATGCATACACTATATACAATCTCCTTACTTTGCGTGCAGTTGGTTCCATTCAATCCTGACGCACATTGACATTCGTAACCATTGATGAGATCCACGCATGTTCCATTGTTCTCACAAGGTTGGTCAACACATTCATCGATATCTACAACAATCGGCAAGGCATGAATAAAACAATAACTGTTTCTGCAATTTCTACCACTGAATAGTGCTCCTTCGTGCATAATGTAATACAATTCATATCATCAACCAATGCAACACACTTCGTAGTCATGATTAAAACTTTTTCATGACTAATTTCAACAACGAAGTATTGGATTATTTCATCAGGAGTAAAAGTTCCCGTTTGTGCATTGCGTTCTTGCACACTCACCGACAGTACAGTTTTTGCCGTTGAATCCCATAACACATGCACACTGGTAATCGTTGATGAGGTCTACACAGGTTCCATCATTCTGGCATGGTCCGTCAGAACACTCATCGATATCTACGAATATTACAAAATAGCATAATGATATCAGTAATAATAATGAGGATTGGTTTTATATAGCGCTTTTTCCAGCTGTTCAAAGCGCTTTACAATACATTATTACCCTGGCAGACCTTGTATCAATCTAGAAATTTCTCAGCTTCCTGGGAAGCATACAGTGTAAGGTGCCGTTAAGGCGCTGGAGCAATAACATTCTAACATTATCTTTCACTGTCTATAGCCAGGTACCCCTTTTACACTTGGGTGGAGTGAGGAAATTCATGTAAAGTGCCTTTCCCAAGAACAAAACGTCGGCCCTGCCACGGCCAGGACTCAAACCCAAGACCTTTCGGTCGCGCGTCTGACATCCTAACCACTAGGTCACCGACGCCACCAACGAACACTTCACTTAACCTTGCGTATTTGACATTGAAATTGAATGTAGATGGGTAAAATAGACTTTACTTGTTGAACAGTTTGTGTCTGCAAAACCAGGGACACAATCACACTGGTAGTTGTTTACAAGGTCCACACACGTTCCGTTGTTTTGACAAGGATCCCCAGCACATTCATCCATATCTGAATTTCAAAGAAAATTGTGGGATATAGCGTACAATAACATCACCTTAACACACAAGTTTTCGGCCAATTATTTTCAACTGCATTTTGATGAAACTTACTATTCTCGCAGTGAGTCCAATTAAATCCCGGAACACATTGACATTCGTAGGTATTAATTTGATCTATGCATGTTCCATTGTTCTGACAAGGTTCCGCCACACACCCATCTATATCTGAAATGAAATAGATTCTATATCAGCAAAGAAAGGATCTTTTTTCATGAAAAGATACACGAATTGAATGATGTGTTCATTATTTTCAATTTTTGTAGAAACCCAAGGCATTGAAATAACAAAAATCCTGCAATTTGTAACATCTTTTGAGGGAACACTCTATTTCGATCCGTTGTCAGTACATTTATACGATTTCATTAAAATGAAATAATGTTCTTTTCTTTTTAAATTGTTGTGTTCCTATTAATAATAGTTTGTACAGACTTCGAATCAAACGTGATTTACCAATGCCAAAAATTAAAACCAAGCAAGAATAATCACCAAGACACCCTTTGTCAATATTCAGTATCATATTTCAAAAAGTGTGTCCATTCTGATACCCAATCTCCTTACTTTCTGTGCAGTTGGTTCCATTAAATCCTGCCACGCATTGACATTTGTAGCCATTGACGAGATCCACGCATGTTCCATTGTTCTCGCATGGTTGGTCAATACAGTCATCGATATCTGCAACAATGCGCAGGGCATAGATATAGAATAATTCTTTCTGCATTTCCTCTGACCCAATACTTGGTGGATAATGTAACACCATTCATAAAATCAACCAATGAAATACACTCTGTAGGCATCAGAACAGCGTTTCAATTACTGACGTCAGTATATTTTAAGACTATTTTACGACGATTAAATGTCGTCAAGGTCTTTCTATTGTTTCATAGTGTAGCGAAACAGTGATGTTTCTTTTTAAATCTTGGCAAACATGTCAAAAGTATCAAACAAAAAAGTAAACCAGGGCATAATTTGTCTGTCAATTTAATAAGATACACCACTTCAAGAATGTGTCGATTGCTTTCAATTTTCGTTGAGAAATCCAAGATGTTTCCATTTCAAAAAGCGTGTAATTTGTACCAGATTTTGAGGGAAAAACTGTTTTTGTCCATTATCACTACATACATGTCCACGTATATACCATTTCCTTAAAATGAAATAATTTTACTTTCTCCTTGAATTTTTGTGATTCATTCCTTACAATAATAATTTGTACAAACTTAAAATCAAACGTGCTTTACGAATGCAATAAACTAAAAGAGATTAAAATTTAGTCCCAAAGAAACGCTTTGTGAATTTGCAAACATTTGATACGTACTCAATACGTTAAATACGTTACAGGTAGTCAATAGCCAGCATCATATTTGAAAACATGTGCCCTTTCTGATGCATACACTATATACAATCTCCTTACTTTGCGTGCAGTTGGTTCCATTCAATCCTGACGCACATTGACATTCGTAACCATTGATGAGATCCACGCATGTTCCATTGTTCTCACAAGGTTGGTCAACACATTCATCGATATCTACAACAATCGGCAAGGCATGAATAAAACAATAACTGTTTCTGCAATTTCTACCACTGAATAGTGCTCCTTCGTGCATAATGTAATACAATTCATATCGTCAACCAATGCAACACACTTCGTAGTCATGATTAAAACTTTTTCATGACTAATTTCAACAACGAAGTATTGGATTATTTCATCAGGAGTAAAAGTTCCCGTTTGTGCATTGCGTTCTTGCACACTCACCGACAGTACAGTTTTTGCCGTTGAATCCCATAACACATGCACACTGGTAATCGTTGATGAGGTCTACACAGGTTCCATCATTCTGGCATGGTCCGTCAGAACACTCATCGATATCTACGAATATTACAAAATAGCATAATGATATCAGTAATAATAATGAGGATTGGTTTTATATAGCGCTTTTTCCAGCTGTTCAAAGCGCTTTACAATACATTATTACCCTGGCAGACCTTATATCAATCTAGAAATTTCTCAGCTTCCTGGGAAGCATACAGTGTAAGGTGCCGTTAAGGCGCTGGAGCAATAACATTCTAACATTATCTTTCACTGTCTATAGCCAGGTACCCCTTTTACACTTGGGTGGAGTGAGGAAATTCATGTAAAGTGCCTTTCCCAAGAACAAAACGTCGGCCCTGCCACGGCCAGGACTCCAACCCAAGACCTTTCGGTCGCGCGTCTGACAGCCTAACCACTAGGTCACCGACGCCACCAACGAACACTTCACTTAACCTTGCGTATTTGACATTGAAATTGAATGTAGATGGGTAAAATAGACTTTACTTGTTGAACAGTTTGTGTCTGCAAAACCAGGGACACAATCACACTGGTAGTTGTTTACAAGGTCCACACACGTTCCGTTGTTTTGACAAGGATCCCCAGCACATTCATCCATATCTGAATTTCAAAGAAAATTGTGGGATATAGCGTACAATAACATCACTTTAACACACAAGTTTTCGGCCAATTATTTTCAACTGCATTTTGATGAAACTTACTATTCTCGCAGTGAGTCCAATTAAATCCCGGAACACATTGACATTCGTAGGTATTAATTTGATCTATGCATGTTCCATTGTTCTGACAAGGTTCCGCCACACACCCATCTATATCTGAAATGAAATAGATTCTATATCAGCAAAGAAAGGATCTTTTTTCATGAAAAGATACACGAATTGAATGATGTGTTCATTATTTTCAATTTTTGTAGAAACCCAAGGCATTGAAATAACAAAAATCCTGCAATTTGTAACATCTTTTGAGGGAACACTCTATTTCGATCCGTTGTCAGTACATTTATACGATTTCATTAAAATGAAATAATGTTCTTTTCTTTTTAAATTGTTGTGTTCCTATTATTAATAGTTTGTACAGACTTCGAATCAAACGTGATTTACCAATGCCAAAAATTAAAACCAAGCAAGAATAATCACCAAGACACCCTTTGTCAATATTCAGTATCATATTTCAAAAAGTGTGTCCATTCTGATACCCAATCTCCTTACTTTCTGTGCAGTTGGTTCCATTAAATCCTGCCACGCATTGACATTTGTAGCCATTGATGAGATCCACGCATGTTCCATTGTTCTCGCATGGTTGGTCAATACAGTCATCGATATCTGCAACAATGCGCAGGGCATAGATATAGAATAATTCTTTCTGCATTTCCTCTGACCCAATACTTGGTGGATAATGTAACACCATTCATAAAATCAACCAATGAAATACACTCTGTAGGCATCAGAACAGCGTTTCAATTACTGACGTCAGTATATTTTAAGACTATTTTACGACGATTAAATGTCGTCAAGGTCTTTCTACTGTTTCATAGTGTAGCGAAACAGTGATGTTTCTTTTTAAATTTTGGCAAAAATGTCAAAAGTATCAAACAAAAAAGTAAACCAGGGCATAATTTGTCTGTCAATTTAATAAGATACACCACTTCAAGAATGTGTCGATTACTTTCAATTTTCGTTGAGAAATCCAAGATGTTTCCATTTCAAAAAGCGTGTAATTTGTACCAGATTTTGAGGGGAAAACTGTTTTTGTCCATTATCACTACATACATGTCCACGTATATACCATTTCCTTAAAATGAAATAATTTTACTTTCTCCTTGAATTTTTGTGATTCATTCCTTACAATAATAATTTGTACAAACTTAAAATCAAACGTGCTTTACGAATGCAATAAACTAAAAGAGATTAAAATTTAGTCCCAAAGAAACGCTTTGTGAATTTGCAAACATTTGATACGTACTCAATACGTTAAATACGTTACAGGTAGTCAATAGCCAGCATCATATTTGAAAACATGTGCCCTTTCTGATGCATACACTATATACAATCTCCTTACTTTGCGTGCAGTTGGTTCCATTCAATCCTGACGCACATTGACATTCGTAACCATTGATGAGATCCACGCATGTTCCATTGTTCTCACAAGGTTGGTCAACACATTCATCGATATCTACAACAATCGGCAAGGCATGAATAAAACAATAACTGTTTCTGCAATTTCTACCACTGAATAGTGCTCCTTCGTGCATAATGTAATACAATTCATATCGTCAACCAATGCAACACACTTCGTAGTCATGATTAAAACTTTTTCATGACTAATTTCAACAACGAAGTATTGGATTATTTCATCAGGAGTAAAAGTTCCCGTTTGTGCATTGCGTTCTTGCACACTCACCGACAGTACAGTTTTTGCCGTTGAATCCCATAACACATGCACACTGGTAATCGTTGATGAGGTCTACACAGGTTCCATCATTCTGGCATGGTCCGTCAGAACACTCATCGATATCTACGAATATTACAAAATAGCATAATGATATCAGTAATAATAATGAGGATTGGTTTTATATAGCGCTTTTTCCAGCTGTTCAAAGCGCTTTACAATACATTATTACCCTGGCAGACCTTATATCAATCTAGAAATTTCTCAGCTTCCTGGGAAGCATACAGTGTAAGGTGCCGTTAAGGCGCTGGAGCAATAACATTCTAATATTATCTTTCACTGTCTATAGCCAGGTACCCCTTTTACACTTGGGTGGAGTGAGGAAATTCATGTAAAGTGCCTTTCCCAAGAACAAAACGTCGGCCCTGCCACGGCCAGGACTCCAACCCAAGACCTTTCGGTCGCGCGTCTGACAGCCTAACCACTAGGTCACCGACGCCACCAACGAACACTTCACTTAACCTTGCGTATTTGACATTGAAATTGAATGTAGATGGGTAAAATAGACTTTACTTGTTGAACAGTTTGTGTCTGCAAAACCAGGGACACAATCACACTGGTAGTTGTTTACAAGGTCCACACACGTTCCGTTGTTTTGACAAGGATCCCCAGCACATTCATCCATATCTGAATTTCAAAGAAAATTGTGGCATATAGCGTACAATAACATCACCTTAACACACAAGTTTTCGGCCAATTATTTTCAACTGCATTTTGATGAAACTTACTATTCTCGCAGTGAGTCCAATTAAATCCCGGAACACATTGACATTCGTAGGTATTAATTTGATCTATGCATGTTCCATTGTTCTGACAAGGTTCCGCCACACACCCATCTATATCTGAAATGAAATAGATTCTATATCAGCAAAGAAAGGATCTTTTTTCATGAAAAGATACACGAATTGAATGATGTGTTCATTATTTTCAATTTTTGTAGAAACCCAAGGCATTGAAATAACAAAAATCCTGCAATTTGTAACATCTTTTGAGGGAACACTCTATTTCGATCCGTTGTCAGTACATTTATACGATTTCATTAAAATGAAATAATGTTCTTTTCTTTTTAAATTGTTGTGTTCCTATTAATAATAGTTTGTACAGACTTCAAATCAAACGTGATTTACCAATGCCAAAAATTAAAACCAAGCAAGAATAATCACCAAGACACCCTTTGTCAATATTCAGTATCATATTTCAAAAAGCGTGTCCATTCTGATACCCAATCTCCTTACTTTCTGTGCAGTTGGTTCCATTAAATCCTGCCACGCATTGACATTTGTAGCCATTGACGAGATCCACGCATGTTCCATTGTTCTCGCATGGTTGGTCAATACAGTCATCGATATCTGCAACAATGCGCAGGGCATAGATATAGAATAATTCTTTCTGCATTTCCTCTGACCCAATACTTGGTGGATAATGTAACACCATTCATAAAATCAACCAATGAAATACACTCTGTAGGCATCAGAACAGCGTTTCAATTACTGACGTCAGTATATTTTAAGACTATTTTACGACGATTAAATGTCGTCAAGGTCTTTCTACTGTTTCATAGTGTAGCGAAACAGTGATGTTTCTTTTTAAATCTTGGCAAAAATGTCAAAAGTATCAAACAGAAAGGTAAACCAGGGCATAATTTGTCAATTTAATAAGATACACCACTTCAAGAATGTGTCGATTACTTTCAATTTTCGTTGAGAAATCCAAGATGTTTCCATTTCAAAAAGCGTGTAATTTGTACCAGATTTTGAGGGGAAAACTGTTTTTGTCCATTATCACTACATACATGTCCACGTATATACTATTTCCTTAAAATGAAATAATTTTACTTTCTCCTTGAATTTTTGTGATTCATTCCTTACAATAATAATTTGTACAAACTTAAAATCAAACGTGCTTTACGAATGCAATAAACTAAAAGAGATTAAAATTTAGTCCCAAAGAAACGCTTTGTGAATTTGCAAACATTTGATACGTACTCAATACGTTAAATACGTTACAGGTAGTCAATAGCCAGCATCATATTTGAAAACATGTGCCCTTTCTGATGCATACACTATATACAATCTCCTTACTTTGCGTGCAGTTGGTTCCATTCAATCCTGACGCACATTGACATTCGTAACCATTGATGAGATCCACGCATGTTCCATTGTTCTCACAAGGTTGGTCAACACATTCATCGATATCTACAACAATCGGCAAGGCATGAATAAAACAATAACTGTTTCTGCAATTTCTACCACTGAATAGTGCTCCTTCGTGCATAATGTAATACAATTCATATCATCAACCAATGCAACACACTTCGTAGTCATGATTAAAACTTTTTCATGACTAATTTCAACAACGAAGTATTGGATTATTTCATCAGGAGTAAAAGTTCCCGTTTGTGCATTGCGTTCTTGCACACTCACCGACAGTACAGTTTTTGCCGTTGAATCCCATAACACATGCACACTGGTAATCGTTGATGAGGTCTACACAGGTTCCATCATTCTGGCATGGTCCGTCAGAACACTCATCGATATCTACGAATATTACAAAATAGCATAATGATATCAGTAATAATAATGAGGATTGGTTTTATATAGCGCTTTTTCCAGCTGTTCAAAGCGCTTTACAATACATTATTACCCTGGCAGACCTTATATCAATCTAGAAATTTCTCAGCTTCCTGGGAAGCATACAGTGTAAGGTGCCGTTAAGGCGCTGGAGCAATAACATTCTAATATTATCTTTCACTGTCTATAGCCAGGTACCCCTTTTACACTTGGGTGGAGTGAGGAAATTCATGTAAAGTGCCTTTCCCAAGAACAAAACGTCGGCCCTGCCACGGCCAGGACTCCAACCCAAGACCTTTCGGTCGCGCGTCTGACAGCCTAACCACTAGGTCACCGACGCCACCAACGAACACTTCACTTAACCTTGCGTATTTGACATTGAAATTGAATGTAGATGGGTAAAATAGACTTTACTTGTTGAACAGTTTGTGTCTGCAAAACCAGGGACACAATCACACTGGTAGTTGTTTACAAGGTCCACACACGTTCCGTTGTTTTGACAAGGATCCCCAGCACATTCATCCATATCTGAATTTCAAAGAAAATTGTGGCATATAGCGTACAATAACATCACCTTAACACACAAGTTTTCGGCCAATTATTTTCAACTGCATTTTGATGAAACTTACTATTCTCGCAGTGAGTCCAATTAAATCCCGGAACACATTGACATTCGTAGGTATTAATTTGATCTATGCATGTTCCATTGTTCTGACAAGGTTCCGCCACACACCCATCTATATCTGAAATGAAATAGATTCTATATCAGCAAAGAAAGGATCTTTTTTCATGAAAAGATACACGAATTGAATGATGTGTTCATTATTTTCAATTTTTGTAGAAACCCAAGGCATTGAAATAACAAAAATCCTGCAATTTGTAACATCTTTTGAGGGAACACTCTATTTCGATCCGTTGTCAGTACATTTATACGATTTCATTAAAATGAAATAATGTTCTTTTCTTTTTAAATTGTTGTGTTCCTATTAATAATAGTTTGTACAGACTTCAAATCAAACGTGATTTACCAATGCCAAAAATTAAAACCAAGCAAGAATAATCACCAAGACACCCTTTGTCAATATTCAGTATCATATTTCAAAAAGCGTGTCCATTCTGATACCCAATCTCCTTACTTTCTGTGCAGTTGGTTCCATTAAATCCTGCCACGCATTGACATTTGTAGCCATTGACGAGATCCACGCATGTTCCATTGTTCTCGCATGGTTGGTCAATACAGTCATCGATATCTGCAACAATGCGCAGGGCATAGATATAGAATAATTCTTTCTGCATTTCCTCTGACCCAATACTTGGTGGATAATGTAACACCATTCATAAAATCAACCAATGAAATACACTCTGTAGGCATCAGAACAGCGTTTCAATTACTGACGTCAGTATATTTTAAGACTATTTTACGACGATTAAATGTCGTCAAGGTCTTTCTACTGTTTCATAGTGTAGCGAAACAGTGATGTTTCTTTTTAAATCTTGGCAAAAATGTCAAAAGTATCAAACAAAAAAGTAAACCAGGGCATAATTTGTCTGTCAATTTAATAAGATACACCACTTCAAGAATGTGTCGATTACTTTCAATTTTCGTTGAGAAATCCAAGATGTTTCCATTTCAAAAAGCGTGTAATTTGTACCAGATTTTGAGGGGAAAACTGTTTTTGTCCATTATCACTACATACATGTCCACGTATATACCATTTCCTTAAAATGAAATAATTTTACTTTCTCCTTGAATTTTTGTGATTCATTCCTTACAATAATAATTTGTACAAACTTAAAATCAAACGTGCTTTACGAATGCAATAAACTAAAAGAGATTAAAATTTAGTCCCAAAGAAACGCTTTGTGAATTTGCAAACATTTGATACGTACTCAATACGTTAAATACGTTACAGGTAGTCAATAGCCAGCATCATATTTGAAAACATGTGCCCTTTCTGATGCATACACTATATACAATCTCCTTACTTTGCGTGCAGTTGGTTCCATTCAATCCTGACGCACATTGACATTCGTAACCATTGATGAGATCCACGCATGTTCCATTGTTCTCACAAGGTTGGTCAACACATTCATCGATATCTACAACAATCGGCAAGGCATGAATAAAACAATAACTGTTTCTGCAATTTCTACCACTGAATAGTGCTCCTTCGTGCATAATGTAATACAATTCATATCATCAACCAATGCAACACACTTCGTAGTCATGATTAAAACTTTTTCATGACTAATTTCAACAACGAAGTATTGGATTATTTCATCAGGAGTAAAAGTTCCCGTTTGTGCATTGCGTTCTTGCACACTCACCGACAGTACAGTTTTTGCCGTTGAATCCCATAACACATGCACACTGGTAATCGTTGATGAGGTCTACACAGGTTCCATCATTCTGGCATGGTCCGTCAGAACACTCATCGATATCTACGAATATTACAAAATAGCATAATGATATCAGTAATAATAATGAGGATTGGTTTTATATAGCGCTTTTTCCAGCTGTTCAAAGCGCTTTACAATACATTATTACCCTGGCAGACCTTATATCAATCTAGAAATTTCTCAGCTTCCTGGGAAGCATACAGTGTAAGGTGCCGTTAAGGCGCTGGAGCAATAACATTCTAACATTATCTTTCACTGTCTATAGCCAGGTACCCCTTTTACACTTGGGTGGAGTGAGGAAATTCATGTAAAGTGCCTTTCCCAAGAACAAAACGTCGGCCCTGCCACGGCCAGGACTCCAACCCAAGACCTTTCGGTCGCGCGTCTGACAGCCTAACCACTAGGTCACCGACGCCACCAACGAACACTTCACTTAACCTTGCGTATTTGACATTGAAATTGAATGTAGATGGGTAAAATAGACTTTACTTGTTGAACAGTTTGTGTCTGCAAAACCAGGGACACAATCACACTGGTAGTTGTTTACAAGGTCCACACACGTTCCGTTGTTTTGACAAGGATCCCCAGCACATTCATCCATATCTGAATTTCAAAGAAAATTGTGGCATATAGCGTACAATAACATCACCTTAACACACAAGTTTTCGGCCAATTATTTTCAACTGCATTTTGATGAAACTTACTATTCTCGCAGTGAGTCCAATTAAATCCCGGAACACATTGACATTCGTAGGTATTAATTTGATCTATGCATGTTCCATTGTTCTGACAAGGTTCCGCCACACACCCATCTATATCTGAAATGAAATAGATTCTATATCAGCAAAGAAAGGATCTTTTTTCATGAAAAGATACACGAATTGAATGATGTGTTCATTATTTTCAATTTTTGTAGAAACCCAAGGCATTGAAATAACAAAAATCCTGCAATTTGTAACATCTTTTGAGGGAACACTCTATTTCGATCCGTTGTCAGTACATTTATACGATTTCATTAAAATGAAATAATGTTCTTTTCTTTTTAAATTGTTGTGTTCCTATTAATAATAGTTTGTACAGACTTCAAATCAAACGTGATTTACCAATGCCAAAAATTAAAACCAAGCAAGAATAATCACCAAGACACCCTTTGTCAATATTCAGTATCATATTTCAAAAAGCGTGTCCATTCTGATACCCAATCTCCTTACTTTCTGTGCAGTTGGTTCCATTAAATCCTGCCACGCATTGACATTTGTAGCCATTGACGAGATCCACGCATGTTCCATTGTTCTCGCATGGTTGGTCAATACAGTCATCGATATCTGCAACAATGCGCAGGGCATAGATATAGAATAATTCTTTCTGCATTTCCTCTGACCCAATACTTGGTGGATAATGTAACACCATTCATAAAATCAACCAATGAAATACACTCTGTAGGCATCAGAACAGCGTTTCAATTACTGACGTCAGTATATTTTAAGACTATTTTACGACGATTAAATGTCGTCAAGGTCTTTCTACTGTTTCATAGTGTAGCGAAACAGTGATGTTTCTTTTTAAATCTTGGCAAAAATGTCAAAAGTATCAAACAAAAAAGTAAACCAGGGCATAATTTGTCTGTCAATTTAATAAGATACACCACTTCAAGAATGTGTCGATTACTTTCAATTTTCGTTGAGAAATCCAAGATGTTTCCATTTCAAAAAGCGTGTAATTTGTACCAGATTTTGAGGGGAAAACTGTTTTTGTCCATTATCACTACATACATGTCCACGTATATACCATTTCCTTAAAATGAAATAATTTTACTTTCTCCTTGAATTTTTGTGATTCATTCCTTACAATAATAATTTGTACAAACTTAAAATCAAACGTGCTTTACGAATGCAATAAACTAAAAGAGATTAAAATTTAGTCCCAAAGAAACGCTTTGTGAATTTGCAAACATTTGATACGTACTCAATACGTTAAATACGTTACAGGTAGTCAATAGCCAGCATCATATTTGAAAACATGTGCCCTTTCTGATGCATACACTATATACAATCTCCTTACTTTGCGTGCAGTTGGTTCCATTCAATCCTGACGCACATTGACATTCGTAACCATTGATGAGATCCACGCATGTTCCATTGTTCTCACAAGGTTGGTCAACACATTCATCGATATCTACAACAATCGGCAAGGCATGAATAAAACAATAACTGTTTCTGCAATTTCTACCACTGAATAGTGCTCCTTCGTGCATAATGTAATACAATTCATATCATCAACCAATGCAACACACTTCGTAGTCATGATTAAAACTTTTTCATGACTAATTTCAACAACGAAGTATTGGATTATTTCATCAGGAGTAAAAGTTCCCGTTTGTGCATTGCGTTCTTGCACACTCACCGACAGTACAGTTTTTGCCGTTGAATCCCATAACACATGCACACTGGTAATCGTTGATGAGGTCTACACAGGTTCCATCATTCTGGCATGGTCCGTCAGAACACTCATCGATATCTACGAATATTACAAAATAGCATAATGATATCAGTAATAATAATGAGGATTGGTTTTATATAGCGCTTTTTCCAGCTGTTCAAAGCGCTTTACAATACATTATTACCCTGGCAGACCTTGTATCAATCTAGAAATTTCTCAGCTTCCTGGGAAGCATACAGTGTAAGGTGCCGTTAAGGCGCTGGAGCAATAACATTCCAACATTATCTTTCACTGTCTATAGCCAGGTACCCCTTTTACACTTGGGTGGAGTGAGGAAATTCATGTAAAGTGCCTTTCCCAAGAACAAAACGTCGGCCCTGCCACGGCCAGGACTCCAACCCAAGACCTTTCGGTCGCGCGTCTGACAGCCTAACCACTAGGTCACCGACGCCACCAACGAACACTTCACTTAACCTTGCGTATTTGACATTGAAATTGAATGTAGATGGGTAAAATAGACTTTACTTGTTGAACAGTTTGTGTCTGCAAAACCAGGGACACAATCACACTGGTAGTTGTTTACAAGGTCCACACACGTTCCGTTGTTTTGACAAGGATCCCCAGCACATTCATCCATATCTGAATTTCAAAGAAAATTGTGGGATATAGCGTACAATAACATCACCTTAACACACAAGTTTTCGGCCAATTATTTTCAACTGCATTTTGATGAAACTTACTATTCTCGCAGTGAGTCCAATTAAATCCCGGAACACATTGACATTCGTAGGTATTAATTTGATCTATGCATGTTCCATTGTTCTGACAAGGTTCCGCCACACACCCATCTATATCTGAAATGAAATAGATTCTATATCAGCAAAGAAAGGATCTTTTTTCATGAAAAGATACACGAATTGAATGATGTGTTCATTATTTTCAATTTTTGTAGAAACCCAAGGCATTGAAATAACAAAAATCCTGCAATTTGTAACATCTTTTGAGGGAACACTCTATTTCGATTCGTTGTCAGTACATTTACATGTATACGATTTCATTAAAATGAAATAATCTTTTCTTTTTAAATTGTTGTGTTCCTATTAATAATAGTTTGTACAGACTTCAAATCAAACGTGATTTACCAATGCCAAAAATTAAAACCAAGCAAGAATAATCACCAAGACACCCTTTGTCAATATTCAGTATCATATTTCAAAAAGTGTGTCCATTCTGATACCCAATCTCCTTACTTTCTGTGCAGTTGGTTCCATTAAATCCTGCCACGCATTGACATTTGTAGTCATTGACGAGATCCACGCATGTTCCATTGTTCTCGCATGGTTGGTCAATACAGTCATCGATATCTGCAACAATGCGCAGGGCATAGATATAGAATAATTCTTTCTGCATTTCCTCTGACCCAATACTTGGTGGATAATGTAACACCATTCATAAAATCCACCAATGAAATACACTCTGTAGGCATCAGAACAGCGTTTCAATTACTGACGTCAGTATATTTTAAGACTATTTTACGACGATTAAATGTCGTCAAGGTCTTTCTACTGTTTCATAGTGTAGCGAAACAGTGATGTTTCTTTTTAAATCTTGGCAAAAATGTCAAAAGTATCAAACAGAAAGGTAAACCAGGGCATAATTTGTCTGTCAATTTAATAAGATACACCACTTCAAGAATGTGTCGATTACTTTCAATTTTCGTTGAGAAATCCAAGATGTTTCCATTTCAAAAAGCGTGTAATTTGTACCAGATTTTGAGGGGAAAACTGTTTTTGTCCATTATCACTACATACATGTCCACGTATATACCATTTCCTTAAAATGAAATAATTTTACTTTCTCCTTGAATTTTTGTGATTCATTCCTTACAATAATAAGTTGTACAAACTTAAAATCAAACGTGCTTTACGAATGCAATAAACTAAAAGAGATTAAAATTTAGTCCCAAAGAAACGCTTTGTGAATTTGCAAACATTTGATACGTACTCAATACGTTAAATACGTTACAGGTAGTCAATAGCCAGCATCATATTTGAAAACATGTGCCCTTTCTGATGCATACACTATATACAATCTCCTTACTTTGCGTGCAGTTGGTTCCATTCAATCCTGACGCACATTGACATTCGTAACCATTGATGAGATCCACGCATGTTCCATTGTTCTCACAAGGTTGGTCAACACATTCATCGATATCTACAACAATCGGCAAGGCATGAATAAAACAATAACTGTTTCTGCAATTTCTACCACTGAATAGTGCTCCTTCGTGCATAATGTAATACAATTCATATCATCAACCAATGCAACACACTTCGTAGTCATGATTAAAACTTTTTCATGACTAATTTCAACAACGAAGTATTGGATTATTTCATCAGGAGTAAAAGTTCCCGTTTGTGCATTGCGTTCTTGCACACTCACCGACAGTACAGTTTTTGCCGTTGAATCCCATAACACATGCACACTGGTAATCGTTGATGAGGTCTACACAGGTTCCATCATTCTGGCATGGTCCGTCAGAACACTCATCGATATCTACGAATATTACAAAATAGCATAATGATATCAGTAATAATAATGAGGATTGGTTTTATATAGCGCTTTTTCCAGCTGTTCAAAGCGCTTTACAATACATTATTACCCTGGCAGACCTTGTATCAATCTAGAAATTTCTCAGCTTCCTGGGAAGCATACAGTGTAAGGTGCCGTTAAGGCGCTGGAGCAATAACATTCTAACATTATCTTTCACTGTCTATAGCCAGGTACCCCTTTTACACTTGGGTGGAGTGAGGAAATTCATGTAAAGTGCCTTTCCCAAGAACAAAACGTCGGCCCTGCCACGGCCAGGACTCCAACCCAAGACCTTTCGGTCGCGCGTCTGACAGCCTAACCACTAGGTCACCGACGCCACCAACGAACACTTCACTTAACCTTGCGTATTTGACATTGAAATTGAATGTAGATGGGTAAAATAGACTTTACTTGTTGAACAGTTTGTGTCTGCAAAACCAGGGACACAATCACACTGGTAGTTGTTTACAAGGTCCACACACGTTCCGTTGTTTTGACAAGGATCCCCAGCACATTCATCCATATCTGAATTTCAAAGAAAATTGTGGGATATAGCGTACAATAACATCACCTTAACACACAAGTTTTCGGCCAATTATTTTCAACTGCATTTTGATGAAACTTACTATTCTCGCAGTGAGTCCAATTAAATCCCGGAACACATTGACATTCGTAGGTATTAATTTGATCTATGCATGTTCCATTGTTCTGACAAGGTTCCGCCACACACCCATCTATATCTGAAATGAAATAGATTCTATATCAGCAAAGAAAGGATCTTTTTTCATGAAAAGATACACGAATTGAATGATGTGTTCATTATTTTCAATTTTTGTAGAAACCCAAGGCATTGAAATAACAAAAATCCTGCAATTTGTAACATCTTTTGAGGGAACACTCTATTTCGATCCGTTGTCAGTACATTTATACGATTTCATTAAAATGAAATAATGTTCTTTTCTTTTTAAATTGTTGTGTTCCTATTAATAATAGTTTGTACAGACTTCAAATCAAACGTGATTTACCAATGCCAAAAATTAAAACCAAGCAAGAATAATCACCAAGACACCCTTTGTCAATATTCAGTATCATATTTCAAAAAGTGTGTCCATTCTGATACCCAATCTCCTTACTTTCTGTGCAGTTGGTTCCATTAAATCCTGCCACGCATTGACATTTGTAGCCATTGACGAGATCCACGCATGTTCCATTGTTCTCGCATGGTTGGTCAATACAGTCATCGATATCTGCAACAATGCGCAGGGCATAGATATAGAATAATTCTTTCTGCATTTCCTCTGACCCAATACTTGGTGGATAATGTAACACCATTCATAAAATCAACCAATGAAATACACTCTGTAGGCATCAGAACAGCGTTTCAATTACTGACGTCAGTATATTTTAAGA
Organism: Ostrea edulis; assembly: GCF_947568905.1. NCBI lineage: Eukaryota > Metazoa > Mollusca > Bivalvia > Ostreida > Ostreidae > Ostrea > Ostrea edulis. The sequence continues at coordinate 49,799,432 of NC_079169.1, read as the reverse complement.
CTATTTTACGACGATTAAATGTCGTCAAGGTCTTTCTACTGTTTCATAGTGTAGCGAAACAGTGATGTTTCTTTTTAAATCTTGGCAAAAATGTCAAAAGTATCAAACAAAAAAGTAAACCAGGGCATAATTTGTCTGTCAATTTAATAAGATACACCACTTCAAGAATGTGTCGATTACTTTCAATTTTCGTTGAGAAATCCAAGATGTTTCCATTTCAAAAAGCGTGTAATTTGTACCAGATTTTGAGGGGAAAACTGTTTTTGTCCATTATCACTACATACATGTCCACGTATATACCATTTCCTTAAAATGAAATAATTTTACTTTCTCCTTGAATTTTTGTGATTCATTCCTTACAATAATAAGTTGTACAAACTTAAAATCAAACGTGCTTTACGAATGCAATAAACTAAAAGAGATTAAAATTTAGTCCCAAAGAAACGCTTTGTGAATTTGCAAACATTTGATACGTACTCAATACGTTAAATACGTTACAGGTAGTCAATAGCCAGCATCATATTTGAAAACATGTGCCCTTTCTGATGCATACACTATATACAATCTCCTTACTTTGCGTGCAGTTGGTTCCATTCAATCCTGACGCACATTGACATTCGTAACCATTGATGAGATCCACGCATGTTCCATTGTTCTCACAAGGTTGGTCAACACATTCATCGATATCTACAACAATCGGCAAGGCATGAATAAAACAATAACTGTTTCTGCAATTTCTACCACTGAATAGTGCTCCTTCGTGCATAATGTAATACAATTCATATCGTCAACCAATGCAACACACTTCGTAGTCATGATTAAAACTTTTTCATGACTAATTTCAACAATGAAGTATTGGATTATTTCATCAGGAGTAAAAGTTCCCGTTTGTGCATTGCGTTCTTGCACACTCACCGACAGTACAGTTTTTGCCGTTGAATCCCATAACACATGCACACTGGTAATCGTTGATGAGGTCTACACAGGTTCCATCATTCTGGCATGGTCCGTCAGAACACTCATCGATATCTACGAATATTACAAAATAGCATAATGATATCAGTAATAATAATGAGGATTGGTTTTATATAGCGCTTTTTCCAGCTGTTCAAAGCGCTTTACAATACATTATTACCCTGGCAGACCTTGTATCAATCTAGAAATTTCTCAGCTTCCTGGGAAGCATACAGTGTAAGGTGCCGTTAAGGCGCTGGAGCAATAACATTCTAACATTATCTTTCACTGTTTATAGCCAGGTACCCCTTTTACACTTGGGTGGAGTGAGGAAATTCATGTAAAGTGCCTTTCCCAAGAACAAAACGTCGGCCCTGCCACGGCCAGGACTCAAACCCAAGACCTTTCGGTCGCGCGTCTGACAGCCTAACCACTAGGTCACCGACGCCACCAACGAACACTTCACTTAACCTTGCGTATTTGACATTGAAATTGAATGTAGATGGGTAAAATAGACTTTACTTGTTGAACAGTTTGTGTCTGCAAAGCCAGGGACACAATCACACTGGTAGTTGTTTACAAGGTCCACACACGTTCCGTTGTTTTGACAAGGATCCCCAGCACATTCATCCATATCTGAATTTCAAAGAAAATTGTGGGATATAGCGTACAATAACATCACCTTAACACACAAGTTTTCGGCCAATCATTTTCAACTGCATTTTGATGAAACTTACTATTCTCGCAGTGAGTCCAATTAAATCCCGGAACACATTGACATTCGTAGGTATTAATTTGATCTATGCATGTTCCATTGTTCTGACAAGGTTCCGCCACACACCCATCTATATCTGAAATGAAATAGATTCTATATCAGCAAAGAAAGGATCTTTTTTCATGAAAAGATACACGAATTGAATGATGTGTTCATTATTTTCAATTTTTGTAGAAACCCAAGGCATTGAAATAACAAAAATCCTGCAATTTGTAACATCTTTTGAGGGAACACTCTATTTCGATCCGTTGTCAGTACATTTATACGATTTCATTAAAATGAAATAATGTTCTTTTCTTTTTAAATTGTTGTGTTCCTATTAATAATAGTTTGTACAGACTTCAAATCAAACGTGATTTACCAATGCCAAAAATTAAAACCAAGCAAGAATAATCACCAAGACACCCTTTGTCAATATTCAGTATCATATTTCAAAAAGTGTGTCCATTCTGATACCCAATCTCCTTACTTTCTGTGCAGTTGGTTCCATTAAATCCTGCCACGCATTGACATTTGTAGCCATTGACGAGATCCACGCATGTTCCATTGTTCTCGCATGGTTGGTCAATACAGTCATCGATATCTGCAACAATGCGCAGGGCATAGATATAGAATAATTCTTTCTGCATTTCCTCTGACCCAATACTTGGTGGATAATGTAACACCATTCATAAAATCAACCAATGAAATACACTCTGTAGGCATCAGAACAGCGTTTCAATTACTGACGTCAGTATATTTTAAGACTATTTTACGACGATTAAATGTCGTCAAGGTCTTTCTACTGTTTCATAGTGTAGCGAAACAGTGATGTTTCTTTTTAAATCTTGGCAAAAATGTCAAAAGTATCAAACAGAAAGGTAAACCAGGGCATAATTTGTCTGTCAATTTAATAAGATACACCACTTCAAGAATGTGTCGATTACTTTCAATTTTCGTTGAGAAATCCAAGATGTTTCCATTTCAAAAAGCGTGTAATTTGTACCAGATTTTGAGGGGAAAACTGTTTTTGTCCATTATCACTACATACATGTCCACGTATATACCATTTCCTTAAAATGAAATAATTTTACTTTCTCCTTGAATTTTTGTGATTCATTCCTTACAATAATAATTTGTACAAACTTAAAATCAAACGTGCTTTACGAATGCAATAAACTAAAAGAGATTAAAATTTAGTCCCAAAGAAACGCTTTGTGAATTTGCAAACATTTGATACGTACTCAATACGTTAAATACGTTACAGGTAGTCAATAGCCAGCATCATATTTGAAAACATGTGCCCTTTCTGATGCATACACTATATACAATCTCCTTACTTTGCGTGCAGTTGGTTCCATTCAATCCTGACGCACATTGACATTCGTAACCATTGATGAGATCCACGCATGTTCCATTGTTCTCACAAGGTTGGTCAACACATTCATCGATATCTACAACAATCGGCAAGGCATGAATAAAACAATAACTGTTTCTGCAATTTCTACCACTGAATAGTGCTCCTTCGTGCATAATGTAATACAATTCATATCATCAACCAATGCAACACACTTCGTAGTCATGATTAAAACTTTTTCATGACTAATTTCAACAACGAAGTATTGGATTATTTCATCAGGAGTAAAAGTTCCCGTTTGTGCATTGCGTTCTTGCACACTCACCGACAGTACAGTTTTTGCCGTTGAATCCCATAACACATGCACACTGGTAATCGTTGATGAGGTCTACACAGGTTCCATCATTCTGGCATGGTCCGTCAGAACACTCATCGATATCTACGAATATTACAAAATAGCATAATGATATCAGTAATAATAATGAGGATTGGTTTTATATAGCGCTTTTTCCAGCTGTTCAAAGCGCTTTACAATACATTATTACCCTGGCAGACCTTGTATCAATCTAGAAATTTCTCAGCTTCCTGGGAAGCATACAGTGTAAGGTGCCGTTAAGGCGCTGGAGCAATAACATTCTAACATTATCTTTCACTGTCTATAGCCAGGTACCCCTTTTACACTTGGGTGGAGTGAGGAAATTCATGTAAAGTGCCTTTCCCAAGAACAAAACGTCGGCCCTGCCACGGCCAGGACTCAAACCCAAGACCTTTCGGTCGCGCGTCTGACAGCCTAACCACTAGGTCACCGACGCCACCAACGAACACTTCACTTAACCTTGCGTATTTGACATTGAAATTGAATGTAGATGGGTAAAATAGACTTTACTTGTTGAACAGTTTGTGTCTGCAAAACCAGGGACACAATCACACTGGTAGTTGTTTACAAGGTCCACACACGTTCCGTTGTTTTGACAAGGATCCCCAGCACATTCATCCATATCTGAATTTCAAAGAAAATTGTGGGATATAGCGTACAATAACATCACCTTAACACACAAGTTTTCGGCCAATCATTTTCAACTGCATTTTGATGAAACTTACTATTCTCGCAGTGAGTCCAATTAAATCCCGGAACACATTGACATTCGTAGGTATTAATTTGATCTATGCATGTTCCATTGTTCTGACAAGGTTCCGCCACACACCCATCTATATCTGAAATGAAATAGATTCTATATCAGCAAAGAAAGGATCTTTTTTCATGAAAAGATACACGAATTGAATGATGTGTTCATTATTTTCAATTTTTGTAGAAACCCAAGGCATTGAAATAACAAAAATCCTGCAATTTGTAACATCTTTTGAGGGAACACTCTATTTCGATCCGTTGTCAGTACATTTATACGATTTCATTAAAATGAAATAATGTTCTTTTCTTTTTAAATTGTTGTGTTCCTATTAATAATAGTTTGTACAGACTTCAAATCAAACGTGATTTACCAATGCCAAAAATTAAAACCAAGCAAGAATAATCACCAAGACACCCTTTGTCAATATTCAGTATCATATTTCAAAAAGTGTGTCCATTCTGATACCCAATCTCCTTACTTTCTGTGCAGTTGGTTCCATTAAATCCTGCCACGCATTGACATTTGTAGCCATTGACGAGATCCACGCATGTTCCATTGTTCTCGCATGGTTGGTCAATACAGTCATCGATATCTGCAACAATGCGCAGGGCATAGATATAGAATAATTCTTTCTGCATTTCCTCTGACCCAATACTTGGTGGATAATGTAACACCATTCATAAAATCAACCAATGAAATACACTCTGTAGGCATCAGAACAGCGTTTCAATTACTGACGTCAGTATATTTTAAGACTATTTTACGACGATTAAATGTCGTCAAGGTCTTTCTACTGTTTCATAGTGTAGCGAAACAGTGATGTTTCTTTTTAAATCTTGGCAAAAATGTCAAAAGTATCAAACAAAAAAGTAAACCAGGGCATAATTTGTCTGTCAATTTAATAAGATACACCACTTCAAGAATGTGTCGATTACTTTCAATTTTCGTTGAGAAATCCAAGATGTTTCCATTTCAAAAAGCGTGTAATTTGTACCAGATTTTGAGGGGAAAACTGTTTTTGTCCATTATCACTACATACATGTCCACGTATATACCATTTCCTTAAAATGAAATAATTTTACTTTCTCCTTGAATTTTTGTGATTCATTCCTTACAATAATAATTTGTACAAACTTAAAATCAAACGTGCTTTACGAATGCAATAAACTAAAAGAGATTAAAATTTAGTCCCAAAGAAACGCTTTGTGAATTTGCAAACATTTGATACGTACTCAATACGTTAAATACGTTACAGGTAGTCAATAGCCAGCATCATATTTGAAAACATGTGCCCTTTCTGATGCATACACTATATACAATCTCCTTACTTTGCGTGCAGTTGGTTCCATTCAATCCTGACGCACATTGACATTCGTAACCATTGATGAGATCCACGCATGTTCCATTGTTCTCACAAGGTTGGTCAACACATTCATCGATATCTACAACAATCGGCAAGGCATGAATAAAACAATAACTGTTTCTGCAATTTCTACCACTGAATAGTGCTCCTTCGTGCATAATGTAATACAATTCATATCGTCAACCAATGCAACACACTTCGTAGTCATGATTAAAACTTTTTCATGACTAATTTCAACAACGAAGTATTGGATTATTTCATCAGGAGTAAAAGTTCCCGTTTGTGCATTGTGTTCTTGCACACTCACCGACAGTACAGTTTTTGCCGTTGAATCCCATAACACATGCACACTGGTAATCGTTGATGAGGTCTACACAGGTTCCATCATTCTGGCATGGTCCGTCAGAACACTCATCGATATCTACGAATATTACAAAATAGCATAATGATATCAGTAATAATAATGAGGATTGGTTTTATATAGCGCTTTTTCCAGCTGTTCAAAGCGCTTTACAATACATTATTACCCTGGCAGACCTTATATCAATCTAGAAATTTCTCAGCTTCCTGGGAAGCATACAGTGTAAGGTGCCGTTAAGGCGCTGGAGCAATAACATTCTAACATTATCTTTCACTGTCTATAGCCAGGTACCCCTTTTACACTTGGGTGGAGTGAGGAAATTCATGTAAAGTGCCTTTCCCAAGAACAAAACGTCGGCCCTGCCACGGCCAGGACTCCAACCCAAGACCTTTCGGTCGCGCGTCTGACAGCCTAACCACTAGGTCACCGACGCCACCAACGAACACTTCACTTAACCTTGCGTATTTGACATTGAAATTGAATGTAGATGGCTAAAATAGACTTTACTTGTTGAACAGTTTGTGTCTGCAAAACCAGGGACACAATCACACTGGTAGTTGTTTACAAGGTCCACACACGTTCCGTTGTTTTGACAAGGATCCCCAGCACATTCATCCATATCTGAATTTCAAAGAAAATTGTGGGATATAGCGTACAATAACATCACTTTAACACACAAGTTTTCGGCCAATTATTTTCAACTGCATTTTGATGAAACTTACTATTCTCGCAGTGAGTCCAATTAAATCCCGGAACACATTGACATTCGTAGGTATTAATTTGATCTATGCATGTTCCATTGTTCTGACAAGGTTCCGCCACACACCCATCTATATCTGAAATGAAATAGATTCTATATCAGCAAAGAAAGGATCTTTTTTCATGAAAAGATACACGAATTGAATGATGTGTTCATTATTTTCAATTTTTGTAGAAACCCAAGGCATTGAAATAACAAAAATCCTGCAATTTGTAACATCTTTTGAGGGAACACTCTATTTCGATCCGTTGTCAGTACATTTATACGATTTCATTAAAATGAAATAATGTTCTTTTCTTTTTAAATTGTTGTGTTCCTATTATTAATAGTTTGTACAGACTTCGAATCAAACGTGATTTACCAATGCCAAAAATTAAAACCAAGCAAGAATAATCACCAAGACACCCTTTGTCAATATTCAGTATCATATTTCAAAAAGTGTGTCCATTCTGATACCCAATCTCCTTACTTTCTGTGCAGTTGGTTCCATTAAATCCTGCCACGCATTGACATTTGTAGCCATTGACGAGATCCACGCATGTTCCATTGTTCTCGCATGGTTGGTCAATACAGTCATCGATATCTGCAACAATGCGCAGGGCATAGATATAGAATAATTCTTTCTGCATTTCCTCTGACCCAATACTTGGTGGATAATGTAACACCATTCATAAAATCAACCAATGAAATACACTCTGTAGGCATCAGAACAGCGTTTCAATTACTGACGTCAGTATATTTTAAGACTATTTTACGACGATTAAATGTCGTCAAGGTCTTTCTACTGTTTCATAGTGTAGCGAAACAGTGATGTTTCTTTTTAAATCTTGGCAAAAATGTCAAAAGTATCAAACAAAAAAGTAAACCAGGGCATAATTTGTCTGTCAATTTAATAAGATACACCACTTCAAGAATGTGTCGATTACTTTCAATTTGCGTTGAGAAATCCAAGATGTTTCCATTTCAAAAAGCGTGTAATTTGTACCAGATTTTGAGGGGAAAACTGTTTTTGTCCATTATCACTACATACATGTCCACGTATATACCATTTCCTTAAAATGAAATAATTTTACTTTCTCCTTGAATTTTTGTGATTCATTCCTTACAATAATAAGTTGTACAAACTTAAAATCAAACGTGCTTTACGAATGCAATAAACTAAAAGAGATTAAAATTTAGTCCCAAAGAAACGCTTTGTGAATTTGCAAACATTTGATACGTACTCAATACGTTAAATACGTTACAGGTAGTCAATAGCCAGCATCATATTTGAAAACATGTGCCCTTTCTGATGCATACACTATATACAATCTCCTTACTTTGCGTGCAGTTGGTTCCATTCAATCCTGACGCACATTGACATTCGTAACCATTGATGAGATCCACGCATGTTCCATTGTTCTCACAAGGTTGGTCAACACATTCATCGATATCTACAACAATCGGCAAGGCATGAATAAAACAATAACTGTTTCTGCAATTTCTACCACTGAATAGTGCTCCTTCGTGCATAATGTAATACAATTCATATCGTCAACCAATGCAACACACTTCGTAGTCATGATTAAAACTTTTTCATGACTAATTTCAACAACGAAGTATTGGATTATTTCATCAGGAGTAAAAGTCCCCGTTTGTGCATTGCGTTCTTGCACACTCACCGACAGTACAGTTTTTGCCGTTGAATCCCATAACACATGCACACTGGTAATCGTTGATGAGGTCTACACAGGTTCCATCATTCTGGCATGGTCCGTCAGAACACTCATCGATATCTACGAATATTACAAAATAGCATAATGATATCAGTAATAATAATGAGGATTGGTTTTATATAGCGCTTTTTCCAGCTGTTCAAAGCGCTTTACAATACATTATTACCCTGGCAGACCTTGTATCAATCTAGAAATTTCTCAGCTTCCTGGGAAGCATACAGTGTAAGGTGCCGTTAAGGCGCTGGAGCAATAACATTCTAACATTATCTTTCACTGTTTATAGCCAGGTACCCCTTTTACACTTGGGTGGAGTGAGGAAATTCATGTAAAGTGCCTTTCCCAAGAACAAAACGTCGGCCCTGCCACGGCCAGGACTCCAACCCAAGACCTTTCGGTCGCGCGTCTGACAGCCTAACCACTAGGTCACCGACGCCACCAACGAACACTTCACTTAACCTTGCGTATTTGACATTGAAATTGAATGTAGATGGGTAAAATAGACTTTACTTGTTGAACAGTTTGTGTCTGCAAAACCAGGGACACAATCACACTGGTAGTTGTTTACAAGGTCCACACACGTTCCGTTGTTTTGACAAGGATCCCCAGCACATTCATCCATATCTGAATTTCAAAGAAAATTGTGGGATATAGCGTACAATAACATCACCTTAACACACAAGTTTTCGGCCAATCATTTTCAACTGCATTTTGATGAAACTTACTATTCTCGCAGTGAGTCCAATTAAATCCCGGAACACATTGACATTCGTAGGTATTAATTTGATCTATGCATGTTCCATTGTTCTGACAAGGTTCCGCCACACACCCATCTATATCTGAAATGAAATAGATTCTATATCAGCAAAGAAAGGATCTTTTTTCATGAAAAGATACACGAATTGAATGATGTGTTCATTATTTTCAATTTTTGTAGAAACCCAAGGCATTGAAATAACAAAAATCCTGCAATTTGTAACATCTTTTGAGGGAACACTCTATTTCGATCCGTTGTCAGTACATTTATACGATTTCATTAAAATGAAATAATGTTCTTTTCTTTTTAAATTGTTGTGTTCCTATTAATAATAGTTTGTACAGACTTCAAATCAAACGTGATTTACCAATGCCAAAAATTAAAACCAAGCAAGAATAATCACCAAGACACCCTTTGTCAATATTCAGTATCATATTTCAAAAAGTGTGTCCATTCTGATACCCAATCTCCTTACTTTCTGTGCAGTTGGTTCCATTAAATCCTGCCACGCATTGACATTTGTAGCCATTGATGAGATCCACGCATGTTCCATTGTTCTCGCATGGTTGGTCAATACAGTCATCGATATCTGCAACAATGCGCAGGGCATAGATATAGAATAATTCTTTCTGCATTTCCTCTGACCCAATACTTGGTGGATAATGTAACACCATTCATAAAATCAACCAATGAAATACACTCTGTAGGCATCAGAACAGCGTTTCAATTACTGACGTCAGTATATTTTAAGACTATTTTACGACGATTAAATGTCGTCAAGGTCTTTCTACTGTTTCATAGTGTAGCGAAACAGTGATGTTTCTTTTTAAATCTTGGCAAAAATGTCAAAAGTATCAAACAAAAAAGCAAACCAGGGCATAATTTGTCTGTCAATTTAATAAGATACACCACTTCAAGAATGTGTCGATTACTTTCAATTTTCGTTGAGAAATCCAAGATGTTTCCATTTCAAAAAGCGTGTAATTTGTACCAGATTTTGAGGGGAAAACTGTTTTTGTCCATTATCACTACATACATGTCCACGTATATACCATTTCCTTAAAATGAAATAATTTTACTTTCTCCTTGAATTTTTGTGATTCATTCCTTACAATAATAATTTGTACAAACTTAAAATCAAACGTGCTTTACGAATGCAATGAACTAAAAGAGATTAAAATTTAGTCCCAAAGAAACGCTTTGTGAATTTGCAAACATTTGATACGTACTCAATACGTTAAATACGTTACAGGTAGTCAATAGCCAGCATCATATTTGAAAACATGTGCCCTTTCTGATGCATACACTATATACAATCTCCTTACTTTGCGTGCAGTTGGTTCCATTCAATCCTGACGCACATTGACATTCGTAACCATTGATGAGATCCACGCATGTTCCATTGTTCTCACAAGGTTGGTCAACACATTCATCGATATCTACAACAATCGGCAAGGCATGAATAAAACAATAACTGTTTCTGCAATTTCTACCACTGAATAGTGCTCCTTCGTGCATAATGTAATACAATTCATATCATCAACCAATGCAACACACTTCGTAGTCATGATTAAAACTTTTTCATGACTAATTTCAACAACGAAGTATTGGATTATTTCATCAGGAGTAAAAGTTCCCGTTTGTGCATTGCGTTCTTGCACACTCACCGACAGTACAGTTTTTGCCGTTGAATCCCATAACACATGCACACTGGTAATCGTTGATGAGGTCTACACAGGTTCCATCATTCTGGCATGGTCCGTCAGAACACTCATCGATATCTACGAATATTACAAAATAGCATAATGATATCAATAATGATAATGAGGATTGGTTTTATATAGCGCTTTTTCCAGCTGTTCAAAGCGCTTTACAATACATTATTACCCTGGCAGACCTTATATCAATCTAGAAATTTCTCAGCTTCCTGGGAAGCATACAGTGTAAGGTGCCGTTAAGGCGCTGGAGCAATAACATTCTAACATTATCTTTCACTGTCTATAGCCAGGTACCCCTTTTACACTTGGGTGGAGTGAGGAAATTCATGTAAAGTGCCTTTCCCAAGAACAAAACGTCGGCCCTGCCACGGCCAGGACTCAAACCCAAGACCTTTCGGTCGCGCGTCTGACAGCCTAACCACTAGGTCACCGACGCCACCAACGAACACTTCACTTAACCTTGCGTATTTGACATTGAAATTGAATGTAGATGGGTAAAATAGACTTTACTTGTTGAACAGTTTGTGTCTGCAAAACCAGGGACACAATCACACTGGTAGTTGTTTACAAGGTCCACACACGTTCCGTTGTTTTGACAAGGATCCCCAGCACATTCATCCATATCTGAATTTCAAAGAAAATTGTGGGATATAGCGTACAATAACATCACCTTAACACACAAGTTTTCGGCCAATCATTTTCAACTGCATTTTGATGAAACTTACTATTCTCGCAGTGAGTCCAATTAAATCCCGGAACACATTGACATTCGTAGGTATTAATTTGATCTATGCATGTTCCATTGTTCTGACAAGGTTCCGCCACACACCCATCTATATCTGAAATGAAATAGATTCTATATCAGCAAAGAAAGGATCTTTTTTCATGAAAAGATACACGAATTGAATGATGTGTTCATTATTTTCAATTTTTGTAGAAACCCAAGGCATTGAAATAACAAAAATCCTGCAATTTGTAACATCTTTTGAGGGAACACTCTATTTCGATCCGTTGTCAGTACATTTATACGATTTCATTAAAATGAAATAATGTTCTTTTCTTTTTAAATTGTTGTGTTCCTATTAATAATAGTTTGTACAGACTTCAAATCAAACGTGATTTACCAATGCCAAAAATTAAAACCAAGCAAGAATAATCACTAAGAAACCCTTTGTCAATATTCAGTATCATATTTCAAAAAGTGTGTCCATTCTGATACCCAATCTCCTTACTTTCTGTGCAGTTGGTTCCATTAAATCCTGCCACGCATTGACATTTGTAGCCATTGATGAGATCCACGCATGTTCCATTGTTCTCGCATGGTTGGTCAATACAGTCATCGATATCTGCAACAATGCGCAGGGCATAGATATAGAATAATTCTTTCTGCATTTCCTCTGACCCAATACTTGGTGGATAATGTAACACCATTCATAAAATCAACCAATGAAATACACTCTGTAGGCATCAGAACAGCGTTTCAATTACTGACGTCAGTATATTTTAAGACTATTTTACGACGATTAAATCTCGTAAAGGTCTTTCTACTGTTTCATAGTGTAGCGAAACAGTGATGTTTCTTTTTAAATCTTGGCAAAAATGTCAAAAGTATCAAACAAAAAAGTAAACCAGGGCATAATTTGTCTGTCAATTTAATAAGATACACCACTTCAAGAATGTGTCGATTACTTTCAATTTTCGTTGAGAAATCCAAGATGTTTCCATTTCAAAAAGCGTGTAATTTGTACCAGATTTTGAGGGGAAAACTGTTTTTGTCCATTATCACTACATACATGTCCACGTATATACCATTTCCTTAAAATGAAATAATTTTACTTTCTCCTTGAATTTTTGTGATTCATTCCTTACAATAATAATTTGTACAAACTTAAAATCAAACGTGCTTTACGAATGCAATAAACTAAAAGAGATTAAAATTTAGTCCCAAAGAAACGCTTTGTGAATTTGCAAACATTTGATACGTACTCAATACGTTAAATACGTTACAGGTAGTCAATAGCCAGCATCATATTTGAAAACATGTGCCCTTTCTGATGCATACACTATATACAATCTCCTTACTTTGCGTGCAGTTGGTTCCATTCAATCCTGACGCACATTGACATTCGTAACCATTGATGAGATCCACGCATGTTCCATTGTTCTCACAAGGTTGGTCAACACATTCATCGATATCTACAACAATCAGCAAGGCATGAATAAAACAATAACTGTTTCTGCAATTTCTACCACTGAATAGTGCTCCTTCGTGCATAATGTAATACAATTCATATCGTCAACCAATGCAACACACTTCGTAGTCATGATTAAAACTTTTTCATGACTAATTTCAACAACGAAGTATTGGATTATTTCATCAGGAGTAAAAGTTCCCGTTTGTGCATTGCGTTCTTGCACACTCACCGACAGTACAGTTTTTGCCGTTGAATCCCATAACACATGCACACTGGTAATCGTTGATGAGGTCTACACAGGTTCCATCATTCTGGCATGGTCCGTCAGAACACTCATCGATATCTACGAATATTACAAAATAGCATAATGATATCAGTAATAATAATGAGGATTGGTTTTATATAGCGCTTTTTCCAGCTGTTCAAAGCGCTTTACAATACATTATTACCCTGGCAGACCTTGTATCAATCTAGAAATTTCTCAGCTTCCTGGGAAGCATACAGTGTAAGGTGCCGTTAAGGCGCTGGAGCAATAACATTCTAACATTATCTTTTACTGTCTATAGCCAGGTACCCCTTTTACACTTGGGTGGAGTGAGGAAATTCATGTAAAGTGCCTTTCCCAAGAACAAAACGTCGGCCCTGCCACGGCCAGGACTCCAACCCAAGACCTTTCGGTCGCGCGTCTGACAGCCTAACCACTAGGTCACCGACGCCACCAACGAACACTTCACTTAACCTTGCGTATTTGACATTGAAATTGAATGTAGATGGGTAAAATAGACTTTACTTGTTGAACAGTTTGTGTCTGCAAAACCAGGGACACAATCACACTGGTAGTTGTTTACAAGGTCCACACACGTTCCGTTGTTTTGACAAGGATCCCCAGCACATTCATCCATATCTGAATTTCAAAGAAAATTGTGGGATATAGCGTACAATAACATCACCTTAACACACAAGTTTTCGGCCAATCATTTTCAACTGCATTTTGATGAAACTTACTATTCTCGCAGTGAGTCCAATTAAATCCCGGAACACATTGACATTCGTAGGTATTAATTTGATCTATGCATGTTCCATTGTTCTGACAAGGTTCCGCCACACACCCATCTATATCTGAAATGAAATAGATTCTATATCAGCAAAGAAAGGATCTTTTTTCATGAAAAGATACACGAATTGAATGATGTGTTCATTATTTTCAATTTTTGTAGAAACCCAAGGCATTGAAATAACAAAAATCCTGCAATTTGTAACATCTTTTGAGGGAACACTCTATTTCGATCCGTTGTCAGTACATTTATACGATTTCATTAAAATGAAATAATGTTCTTTTCTTTTTAAATTGTTGTGTTCCTATTAATAATAGTTTGTACAGACTTCAAATCAAACGTGATTTACCAATGCCAAAAATTAAAACCAAGCAAGAATAATCACCAAGAAACCCTTTGTCAATATTCAGTATCATATTTCAAAAAGTGTGTCCATTCTGATACCCAATCTCCTTACTTTCTGTGCAGTTGGTTCCATTAAATCCTGCCACGCATTGACATTTGTAGCCATTGATGAGATCCACGCATGTTCCATTGTTCTCGCATGGTTGGTCAATACAGTCATCGATATCTGCAACAATGCGCAGGGCATAGATATAGAATAATTCTTTCTGCATTTCCTCTGACCCAATACTTGGTGGATAATGTAACACCATTCATAAAATCAACCAATGAAATACACTCTGTAGGCATCAGAACAGCGTTTCAATTACTGACGTCAGTATATTTTAAGACTATTTTACGACGATTAAATGTCGTCAAGGTCTTTCTACTGTTTCATAGTGTAGCGAAACAGTGATGTTTCTTTTTAAATCTTGGCAAAAATGTCAAAAGTATCAAACAAAAAAGTAAACCAGGGCATAATTTGTCTGTCAATTTAATAAGATACACCACTTCAAGAATGTGTCGATTACTTTCAATTTTCGTTGAGAAATCCAAGATGTTTCCATTTCAAAAAGCGTGTAATTTGTACCAGATTTTGAGGGAAAAACTGTTTTTGTCCATTATCACTACATACATGTCCACGTATATACCATTTCCTTAAAATGAAATAATTTTACTTTCTCCTTGAATTTTTGTGATTCATTCCTTACAATAATAATTTGTACAAACTTAAAATCAAACGTGCTTTACGAATGCAATAAACTAAAAGAGATTAAAATTTAGTCCCAAAGAAACGCTTTGTGAATTTGCAAACATTTGATACGTACTCAATACGTTAAATACGTTACAGGTAGTCAATAGCCAGCATCATATTTGAAAACATGTGCCCTTTCTGATGCATACACTATATACAATCTCCTTACTTTGCGTGCAGTTGGTTCCATTCAATCCTGACGCACATTGACATTCGTAACCATTGATGAGATCCACGCATGTTCCATTGTTCTCACAAGGTTGGTCAACACATTCATCGATATCTACAACAATCGGCAAGGCATGAATAAAACAATAACTGTTTCTGCAATTTCTACCACTGAATAGTGCTCCTTCGTGCATAATGTAATACAATTCATATCATCAACCAATGCAACACACTTCGTAGTCATGATTAAAACTTTTTCATGACTAATTTCAACAACGAAGTATTGGATTATTTCATCAGGAGTAAAAGTTCCCGTTTGTGCATTGCGTTCTTGCACACTCACCGACAGTACAGTTTTTGCCGTTGAATCCCATAACACATGCACACTGGTAATCGTTGATGAGGTCTACACAGGTTCCATCATTCTGGCATGGTCCGTCAGAACACTCATCGATATCTACGAATATTACAAAATAGCATAATGATATCAGTAATAATAATGAGGATTGGTTTTATATACCGCTTTTTCCAGCTGTTCAAAGCGCTTTACAATACATTATTACCCTGGCAGACCTTGTATCAATCTAGAAATTTCTCAGCTTCCTGGGAAGCATACAGTGTAAGGTGCCGTTAAGGCGCTGGAGCAATAACATTCTAACATTATCTTTCACTGTCTATAGCCAGGTACCCCTTTTACACTTGGGTGGAGTGAGGAAATTCATGTAAAGTGCCTTTCCCAAGAACAAAACGTCGGCCCTGCCACGGCCAGGACTCAAACCCAAGACCTTTCGGTCGCGCGTCTGACAGCCTAACCACTAGGTCACCGACGCCACCAACGAACACTTCACTTAACCTTGCGTATTTGACATTGAAATTGAATGTAGATGGGTAAAATAGACTTTACTTGTTGAACAGTTTGTGTCTGCAAAACCAGGGACACAATCACACTGGTAGTTGTTTACAAGGTCCACACACGTTCCGTTGTTTTGACAAGGATCCCCAGCACATTCATCCATATCTGAATTTCAAAGAAAATTGTGGGATATAGCGTACAATAACATCACCTTAACACACAAGTTTTCGGCCAATCATTTTCAACTGCATTTTGATGAAACTTACTATTCTCGCAGTGAGTCCAATTAAATCCCGGAACACATTGACATTCGTAGGTATTAATTTGATCTATGCATGTTCCATTGTTCTGACAAGGTTCCGCCACACACCCATCTATATCTGAAATGAAATAGATTCTATATCAGCAAAGAAAGGATCTTTTTTCATGAAAAGATACACGAATTGAATGATGTGTTCATTATTTTCAATTTTTGTAGAAACCCAAGGCATTGAAATAACAAAAATCCTGCAATTTGTAACATCTTTTGAGGGAACACTCTATTTCGATCCGTTGTCAGTACATTTACATGTATACGATTTCATTAAAATGAAATAATGTTCTTTTCTTTTTAAATTGTTGTGTTCCTATTAATAATAGTTTGTACAGACTTCAAATCAAACGTGATTTACCGATGCCAAAAATTAAAACCAAGCAAGAATAATCACCAAGACACCCTTTGTCAATATTCAGTATCATATTTCAAAAAGTGTGTCCATTCTGATACCCAATCTCCTTACTTTCTGTGCAGTTGGTTCCATTAAATCCTGCCACGCATTGACATTTGTAGCCATTGACGAGATCCACGCATGTTCCATTGTTCTCGCATGGTTGGTCAATACAGTCATCGATATCTGCAACAATGCGCAAGGCATAGATATAGAATAATTCTTTCTGCATTTCCTCTGACCCAATACTTGGTGGATAATGTAACACCATTCATAAAATCCACCAATGAAATACACTCTGTAGGCATCAGAACAGCGTTTCAATTACTGACGTCAGTATATTTTAAGACTATTTTACGACGATTAAATGTCGTCAAGGTCTTTCTACTGTTTCATAGTGTAGCGAAACAGTGATGTTTCTTTTTAAATCTTGGCAAAAATGTCAAAAGTATCAAACAAAAAAGTAAACCAGGGCATAATTTGTCTGTCAATTTAATAAGATACACCACTTCAAGAATGTGTCGATTACTTTCAATTTTCGTTGAGAAATCCAAGATGTTTCCATTTCAAAAAGCGTGTAATTTGTACCAGATTTTGAGGGGAAAACTGTTTTTGTCCATTATCACTACATACATGTCCACGTATATACCATTTCCTTAAAATGAAATAATTTTACTTTCTCCTTGAATTTTTGTGATTCATTCCTTACATAATAATTTGTACAAACTTAAAATCAAACGTGCTTTACGAATGCAATAAACTAAAAGAGATTAAAATTTAGTCCCAAAGAAACGCTTTGTGAATTTGCAAACATTTGATACGTACTCAATACGTTAAATAAGTTACAGGTAGTCAATAGCCAGCATCATATTTGAAAACATGTGCCCTTTCTGATGTATACACTATATACAATCTCCTTACTTTGCGTGCAGTTGGTTCCATTCAATCCTGACGCACATTGACATTCGTAACCATTGATGAGATCCACGCATGTTCCATTGTTCTCACAAGGTTGGTCAACACATTCATCGATATCTACAACAATCAGCAAGGCATGAATAAAACAATAACTGTTTCTGCAATTTCTACCACTGAATAGTGCTCCTTCGTGCATAATGTAATACAATTCATATCGTCAACCAATGCAACACACTTCGTAGTCATGATTAAAACTTTTTCATGACTAATTTCAACAACGAAGTATTGGATTATTTCATCAAGAGTAAAAGTTCCCGTTTGTGCATTGCGTTCTTGCACACTCACCGACAGTACAGTTTTTGCCGTTGAATCCCATAACACATGCACACTGGTAATCGTTGATGAGGTCTACACAGGTTCCATCATTCTGGCATGGTCCGTCAGAACACTCATCGATATCTACGAATATTACAAAATAGCATAATGATATCAGTAATAATAATGAGGATTGGTTTTATATAGCGCTTTTTCCAGCTGTTCAAAGCGCTTTACAATACATTATTACCCTGGCAGACCTTGTATCAATCTAGAAATTTTTCAGCTTCCTGGGAAGCATACAGTGTAAGGTGCCGTTAAGGCGCTGGAGCAATAACATTCTAATATTATCTTTCACTGTCTATAGCCAGGTACCCCTTTTACACTTGGGTGGAGTGAGGAAATTCATGTAAAGTGCCTTTCCCAAGAACAAAACGTCGGCCCTGCCACGGCCAGGACTCCAACCCAAGACCTTTCGGTCGCGCGTCTGACAGCCTAACCACTAGGTCACCGACGCCACCAACGAACACTTCACTTAACCTTGCGTATTTGACATTGAAATTGAATGTAGATGGGTAAAATAGACTTTACTTGTTGAACAGTTTGTGTCTGCAAAACCAGGGACACAATCACACTGGTAGTTGTTTACAAGGTCCACACACGTTCCGTTGTTTTGACAAGGATCCCCAGCACATTCATCCATATCTGAATTTCAAAGAAAATTGTGGGATATAGCGTACAATAACATCACCTTAACACACAAGTTTTCGGCCAATTATTTTCAACTGCATTTTGATGAAACTTACTATTCTCGCAGTGAGTCCAATTAAATCCCGGAACACATTGACATTCGTAGGTATTAATTTGATCTATGCATGTTCCATTGTTCTGACAAGGTTCCGCCACACACCCATCTATATCTGAAATGAAATAGATTCTATATCAGCAAAGAAAGGATCTTTTTTCATGAAAAGATACACGAATTGAATGATGTGTTCATTATTTTCAATTTTTGTAGAAACCCAAGGCATTGAAATAACAAAAATCCTGCAATTTGTAACATCTTTTGAGGGAACACTCTATTTCGATCCGTTGTCAGTACATTTACATGTATACGATTTCATTAAAATGAAATAATGTTCTTTTCTTTTTAAATTGTTGTGTTCCTATTAATAATAGTTTGTACAGACTTCAAATCAAACGTGATTTACCGATGCCAAAAATTAAAACCAAGCAAGAATAATCACCAAGACACCCTTTGTCAATATTCAGTATCATATTTCAAAAAGTGTGTCCATTCTGATACCCAATCTCCTTACTTTCTGTGCAGTTGGTTCCATTAAATCCTGCCACGCATTGACATTTGTAGCCATTGACGAGATCCACGCATGTTCCATTGTTCTCGCATGGTTGGTCAATACAGTCATCGATATCTGCAACAATGCGCAAGGCATAGATATAGAATAATTCTTTCTGCATTTCCTCTGACCCAATACTTGGTGGATAATGTAACACCATTCATAAAATCCACCAATGAAATACACTCTGTAGGCATCAGAACAGCGTTTCAATTACTGACGTCAGTATATTTTAAGACTATTTTACGACGATTAAATGTCGTCAAGGTCTTTCTACTGTTTCATAGTGTAGCGAAACAGTGATGTTTCTTTTTAAATCTTGGCAAAAATGTCAAAAGTATCAAACAAAAAAGTAAACCAGGGCATAATTTGTCTGTCAATTTAATAAGATACACCACTTCAAGAATGTGTCGATTACTTTCAATTTTCGTTGAGAAATCCAAGATGTTTCCATTTCAAAAAGCGTGTAATTTGTACCAGATTTTGAGGGGAAAACTGTTTTTGTCCATTATCACTACATACATGTCCACGTATATACCATTTCCTTAAAATGAAATAATTTTACTTTCTCCTTGAATTTTTGTGATTCATTCCTTACAATAATAATTTGTACAAACTTAAAATCAAACGTGCTTTACGAATGCAATAAACTAAAAGAGATTAAAATTTAGTCCCAAAGAAACGCTTTGTGAATTTGCAAACATTTGATACGTACTCAATACGTTAAATACGTTACAGGTAGTCAATAGCCAGCATCATATTTGAAAACATGTGCCCTTTCTGATGTATACACTATATACAATCTCCTTACTTTGCGTGCAGTTGGTTCCATTCAATCCTGACGCACATTGACATTCGTAACCATTGATGAGATCCACGCATGTTCCATTGTTCTCACAAGGTTGGTCAACACATTCATCGATATCTACAACAATCAGCAAGGCATGAATAAAACAATAACTGTTTCTGCAATTTCTACCACTGAATAGTGCTCCTTCGTGCATAATGTAATACAATTCATATCGTCAACCAATGCAACACACTTCGTAGTCATGATTAAAACTTTTTCATGACTAATTTCAACAACGAAGTATTGGATTATTTCATCAAGAGTAAAAGTTCCCGTTTGTGCATTGCGTTCTTGCACACTCACCGACAGTACAGTTTTTGCCGTTGAATCCCATAACACATGCACACTGGTAATCGTTGATGAGGTCTACACAGGTTCCATCATTCTGGCATGGTCCGTCAGAACACTCATCGATATCTACGAATATTACAAAATAGCATAATGATATCAGTAATAATAATGAGGATTGGTTTTATATAGCGCTTTTTCCAGCTGTTCAAAGCGCTTTACAATACATTATTACCCTGGCAGACCTTGTATCAATCTAGAAATTTTTCAGCTTCCTGGGAAGCATACAGTGTAAGGTGCCGTTAAGGCGCTGGAGCAATAACATTCTAATATTATCTTTCACTGTCTATAGCCAGGTACCCCTTTTACACTTGGGTGGAGTGAGGAAATTCATGTAAAGTGCCTTTCCCAAGAACAAAACGTCGGCCCTGCCACGGCCAGGACTCCAACCCAAGACCTTTCGGTCGCGCGTCTGACAGCCTAACCACTAGGTCACCGACGCCACCAACGAACACTTCACTTAACCTTGCGTATTTGACATTGAAATTGAATGTAGATGGGTAAAATAGACTTTACTTGTTGAACAGTTTGTGTCTGCAAAACCAGGGACACAATCACACTGGTAGTTGTTTACAAGGTCCACACACGTTCCGTTGTTTTGACAAGGATCCCCAGCACATTCATCCATATCTGAATTTCAAAGAAAATTGTGGGATATAGCGTACAATAACATCACCTTAACACACAAGTTTTCGGCCAATTATTTTCAACTGCATTTTGATGAAACTTACTATTCTCGCAGTGAGTCCAATTAAATCCCGGAACACATTGACATTCGTAGGTATTAATTTGATCTATGCATGTTCCATTGTTCTGACAAGGTTCCGCCACACACCCATCTATATCTGAAATGAAATAGATTCTATATCAGCAAAGAAAGGATCTTTTTTCATGAAAAGATACACGAATTGAATGATGTGTTCATTATTTTCAATTTTTGTAGAAACCCAAGGCATTGAAATAACAAAAATCCTGCAATTTGTAACATCTTTTGAGGGAACACTCTATTTCGATCCGTTGTCAGTACATTTATACGATTTCATTAAAATGAAATAATGTTCTTTTCTTTTTAAATTGTTGTGTTCCTATTAATAATAGTTTGTACAGACTTCAAATCAAACGTGATTTACCAATGCCAAAAATTAAAACCAAGCAAGAATAATCACCAAGAAACCCTTTGTCAATATTCAGTATCATATTTCAAAAAGTGTGTCCATTCTGATACCCAATCTCCTTACTTTCTGTGCAGTTGGTTCCATTAAATCCTGCCACGCATTGACATTTGTAGCCATTGATGAGATCCACGCATGTTCCATTGTTCTCGCATGGTTGGTCAATACAGTCATCGATATCTGCAACAATGCGCAGGGCATAGATATAGAATAATTCTTTCTGCATTTCCTCTGACCCAATACTTGGTGGATAATGTAACACCATTCATAAAATCAACCAATGAAATACACTCTGTAGGCATTAGAACAGCGTTTCAATTACTGACGTCAGTATATTTTAAGACTATTTTACGACGATTAAATGTCGTCAAGGTCTTTCTACTGTTTCATAGTGTAGCGAAACAGTGATGTTTCTTTTTAAATCTTGGCAAAAATGTCAAAAGTATCAAACAAAAAAGTAAACCAGGGCATAATTTGTCTGTCAATTTAATAAGATACACCACTTCAAGAATGTGTCGATTACTTTCAATTTTCGTTGAGAAATCCAAGATGTTTCCATTTCAAAAAGCGTGTAATTTGTACCAGATTTTGAGGGGAAAACTGTTTTTGTCCATTATCACTACATACATGTCCACGTATATACCATTTCCTTAAAATGAAATAATTTTACTTTCTCCTTGAATTTTTGTGATTCATTCCTTACAATAATAATTTGTACAAACTTAAAATCAAACGTGCTTTACGAATGCAATAAACTAAAAGAGATTAAAATTTAGTCCCAAAGAAACGCTTTGTGAATTTGCAAACATTTGATACGTACTCAATACGTTAAATACGTTACAGGTAGTCAATAGCCAGCATCATATTTGAAACCATGTGCCCTTTCTGATGCATACACTATATACAATCTCCTTACTTTGCGTGCAGTTGGTTCCATTCAATCCTGACGCACATTGACATTCGTAACCATTGATGAGATCCACGCATGTTCCATTGTTCTCACAAGGTTGGTCAACACATTCATCGATATCTACAACAATCAGCAAGGCATGAATAAAACAATAACTGTTTCTGCAATTTCTACCACTGAATAGTGCTCCTTCGTGCATAATGTAATACAATTCATATCATCAACCAATGCAACACACTTCGTAGTCATGATTAAAACTTTTTCATGACTAATTTCAACAACGAAGTATTGGATTATTTCATCAGGAGTAAAAGTTCCCGTTTGTGCATTGCGTTCTTGCACACTCACCGACAGTACAGTTTTTGCCGTTGAATCCCATAACACATGCACACTGGTAATCGTTGATGAGGTCTACACAGGTTCCATCATTCTGGCATGGTCCGTCAGAACACTCATCGATATCTACGAATATTACAAAATAGCATAATGATATCAATAATGATAATGAGGATTGGTTTTATATAGCGCTTTTTCCAGCTGTTCAAAGCGCTTTACAATACATTATTACCCTGGCAGACCTTGTATCAATCTAGAAATTTCTCAGCTTCCTGGGAAGCATACAGTGTAAGGTGCCGTTAAGGCGCTGGAGCAATAACATTCTAACATTATCTTTCACTGTCTATAGCCAGGTACCCCTTTTACACTTGGGTGGAGTGAGGAAATTCATGTAAAGTGCCTTTCCCAAGAACAAAACGTCGGCCCTGCCACGGCCAGGACTCCAACCCAAGACCTTTCGGTCGCGCGTCTGACAGCCTAACCACTAGGTCACCGACGCCACCAACGAACACTTCACTTAACCTTGCGTATTTGACATTGAAATTGAATGTAGATGGGTAAAATAGACTTTACTTGTTGAACAGTTTGTGTCTGCAAAACCAGGGACACAATCACACTGGTAGTTGTTTACAAGGTCCACACACGTTCCGTTGTTTTGACAAGGATCCCCAGCACATTCATCCATATCTGAATTTCAAAGAAAATTGTGGGATATAGCGTACAATAACATCACCTTAACACACAAGTTTTCGGCCAATCATTTTCAACTGCATTTTGATGAAACTTACTATTCTCGCAGTGAGTCCAATTAAATCCCGGAACACATTGACATTCGTAGGTATTAATTTGATCTATGCATGTTCCATTGTTCTGACAAGGTTCCGCCACACACCCATCTATATCTGAAATGAAATAGATTCTATATCAGCAAAGAAAGGATCTTTTTTCATGAAAAGATACACGAATTGAATGATGTGTTCATTATTTTCAATTTTTGTAGAAACCCAAGGCATTGAAATAACAAAAATCCTGCAATTTGTAACATCTTTTGAGGGAACACTCTATTTCGATCCGTTGTCAGTACATTTATACGATTTCATTAAAATGAAATAATGTTCTTTTCTTTTTAAATTGTTGTGTTCCTATTAATAATAGTTTGTACAGACTTCAAATCAAACGTGATTTACCAATGCCAAAAATTAAAACCAAGCAAGAATAATCACCAAGAAACCCTTTGTCAATATTCAGTATCATATTTCAAAAAGTGTGTCCATTCTGATACCCAATCTCCTTACTTTCTGTGCAGTTGGTTCCATTAAATCCTGCCACGCATTGACATTTGTAGCCATTGATGAGATCCACGCATGTTCCATTGTTCTCGCATGGTTGGTCAATACAGTCATCGATATCTGCAACAATGCGCAGGGCATAGATATAGAATAATTCTTTCTGCATTTCCTCTGACCCAATACTTGGTGGATAATGTAACACCATTCATAAAATCAACCAATGAAATACACTCTGTAGGCATCAGAACAGCGTTTCAATTACTGACGTCAGTATATTTTAAGACTATTTTACGACGATTAAATGTCGTCAAGGTCTTTCTACTGTTTCATAGTGTAGCGAAACAGTGATGTTTCTTTTTAAATCTTGGCAAAAATGTCAAAAGTATCAAACAAAAAAGTAAACCAGGGCATAATTTGTCTGTCAATTTAATAAGATACACCACTTCAAGAATGTGTCGATTACTTTCAATTTTCGTTGAGAAATCCAAGATGTTTCCATTTCAAAAAGCGTGTAATTTGTACCAGATTTTGAGGGGAAAACTGTTTTTGTCCATTATCACTACATACATGTCCACGTATATACCATTTCCTTAAAATGAAATAATTTTACTTTCTCCTTGAATTTTTGTGATTCATTCCTTACAATAATAATTTGTACAAACTTAAAATCAAACGTGCTTTACGAATGCAATAAACTAAAAGAGATTAAAATTTAGTCCCAAAGAAACGCTTTGTGAATTTGCAAACATTTGATACGTACTCAATACGTTAAATACGTTACAGGTAGTCAATAGCCAGCATCATATTTGAAACCATGTGCCCTTTCTGATGCATACACTATATACAATCTCCTTACTTTGCGTGCAGTTGGTTCCATTCAATCCTGACGCACATTGACATTCGTAACCATTGATGAGATCCACGCATGTTCCATTGTTCTCACAAGGTTGGTCAACACATTCATCGATATCTACAACAATCAGCAAGGCATGAATAAAACAATAACTGTTTCTGCAATTTCTACCACTGAATAGTGCTCCTTCGTGCATAATGTAATACAATTCATATCATCAACCAATGCAACACACTTCGTAGTCATGATTAAAACTTTTTCATGACTAATTTCAACAACGAAGTATTGGATTATTTCATCAGGAGTAAAAGTTCCCGTTTGTGCATTGCGTTCTTGCACACTCACCGACAGTACAGTTTTTGCCGTTGAATCCCATAACACATGCACACTGGTAATCGTTGATGAGGTCTACACAGGTTCCATCATTCTGGCATGGTCCGTCAGAACACTCATCGATATCTACGAATATTACAAAATAGCATAATGATATCAATAATGATAATGAGGATTGGTTTTATATAGCGCTTTTTCCAGCTGTTCAAAGCGCTTTACAATACATTATTACCCTGGCAGACCTTGTATCAATCTAGAAATTTCTCAGCTTCCTGGGAAGCATACAGTGTAAGGTGCCGTTAAGGCGCTGGAGCAATAACATTCTAACATTATCTTTCACTGTCTATAGCCAGGTACCCCTTTTACACTTGGGTGGAGTGAGGAAATTCATGTAAAGTGCCTTTCCCAAGAACAAAACGTCGGCCCTGCCACGGCCAGGACTCCAACCCAAGACCTTTCGGTCGCGCGTCTGACAGCCTAACCACTAGGTCACCGACGCCACCAACGAACACTTCACTTAACCTTGCGTATTTGACATTGAAATTGAATGTAGATGGGTAAAATAGACTTTACTTGTTGAACAGTTTGTGTCTGCAAAACCAGGGACACAATCACACTGGTAGTTGTTTACAAGGTCCACACACGTTCCGTTGTTTTGACAAGGATCCCCAGCACATTCATCCATATCTGAATTTCAAAGAAAATTGTGGGATATAGCGTACAATAACATCACCTTAACACACAAGTTTTCGGCCAATCATTTTCAACTGCATTTTGATGAAACTTACTATTCTCGCAGTGAGTCCAATTAAATCCCGGAACACATTGACATTCGTAGGTATTAATTTGATCTATGCATGTTCCATTGTTCTGACAAGGTTCCGCCACACACCCATCTATATCTGAAATGAAATAGATTCTATATCAGCAAAGAAAGGATCTTTTTTCATGAAAAGATACACGAATTGAATGATGTGTTCATTATTTTCAATTTTTGTAGAAACCCAAGGCATTGAAATAACAAAAATCCTGCAATTTGTAACATCTTTTGAGGGAACACTCTATTTCGATCCGTTGTCAGTACATTTACATGTATACGATTTCATTAAAATGAAATAATGTTCTTTTCTTTTTAAATTGTTGTGTTCCTATTAATAATAGTTTGTACAGACTTCAAATCAAACGTGATTTACCGATGCCAAAAATTAAAACCAAGCAAGAATAATCACCAAGACACCCTTTGTCAATATTCAGTATCATATTTCAAAAAGTGTGTCCATTCTGATACCCAATCTCCTTACTTTCTGTGCAGTTGGTTCCATTAAATCCTGCCACGCATTGACATTTGTAGCCATTGACGAGATCCACGCATGTTCCATTGTTCTCGCATGGTTGGTCAATACAGTCATCGATATCTGCAACAATGCGCAAGGCATAGATATAGAATAATTCTTTCTGCATTTCCTCTGACCCAATACTTGGTGGATAATGTAACACCATTCATAAAATCCACCAATGAAATACACTCTGTAGGCATCAGAACAGCGTTTCAATTACTGACGTCAGTATATTTTAAGACTATTTTACGACGATTAAATGTCGTCAAGGTCTTTCTACTGTTTCATAGTGTAGCGAAACAGTGATGTTTCTTTTTAAATCTTGGCAAAAATGTCAAAAGTATCAAACAAAAAAGTAAACCAGGGCATAATTTGTCTGTCAATTTAATAAGATACACCACTTCAAGAATGTGTCGATTACTTTCAATTTTCGTTGAGAAATCCAAGATGTTTCCATTTCAAAAAGCGTGTAATTTGTACCAGATTTTGAGGGAAAAACTGTTTTTGTCCATTATCACTACATACATGTCCACGTATATACCATTTCCTTAAAATGAAATAATTTTACTTTCTCCTTGAATTTTTGTGATTCATTCCTTACAATAATAATTTGTACAAACTTAAAATCAAACGTGCTTTACGAATGCAATAAACTAAAAGAGATTAAAATTTAGTCCCAAAGAAACGCTTTGTGAATTTGCAAACATTTGATACGTACTCAATACGTTAAATACGTTACAGGTAGTCAATAGCCAGCATCATATTTGAAAACATGTGCCCTTTCTGATGCATACACTATATACAATCTCCTTACTTTGCGTGCAGTTGGTTCCATTCAATCCTGACGCACATTGACATTCGTAACCATTGATGAGATCCACGCATGTTCCATTGTTCTCACAAGGTTGGTCAACACATTCATCGATATCTACAACAATCGGCAAGGCATGAATAAAACAATAACTGTTTCTGCAATTTCTACCACTGAATAGTGCTCCTTCGTGCATAATGTAATACAATTCATATCATCAACCAATGCAACACACTTCGTAGTCATGATTAAAACTTTTTCATGACTAATTTCAACAACGAAGTATTGGATTATTTCATCAGGAGTAAAAGTTCCCGTTTGTGCATTGCGTTCTTGCACACTCACCGACAGTACAGTTTTTGCCGTTGAATCCCATAACACATGCACACTGGTAATCGTTGATGAGGTCTACACAGGTTCCATCATTCTGGCATGGTCCGTCAGAACACTCATCGATATCTACGAATATTACAAAATAGCATAATGATATTAATAATAATAATGAGGATTGGTTTTATATAGCGCTTTTTCCAGCTGTTCAAAGCGCTTTACAATACATTATTACCCTGGCAGACCTTATATCAATCTAGAAATTTCTCAGCTTCCTGGGAAGCATACAGTGTAAGGTGCCGTTAAGGCGCTGGAGCAATAACATTCTAACATTATCTTTCACTGTCTATAGCCAGGTACCCCTTTTACACTTGGGTGGAGTGAGGAAATTCATGTAAAGTGCCTTTCCCAAGAACAAAACGTCGGCCCTGCCACGGCCAGGACTCCAACCCAAGACCTTTCGGTCGCGCGTCTGACAGCCTAACCACTAGGTCACCGACGCCACCAACGAACACTTCACTTAACCTTGCGTATTTGACATTGAAATTGAATGTAGATGGCTAAAATAGACTTTACTTGTTGAACAGTTTGTGTCTGCAAAACCAGGGACACAATCACACTGGTAGTTGTTTACAAGGTCCACACACGTTCCGTTGTTTTGACAAGGATCCCCAGCACATTCATCCATATCTGAATTTCAAAGAAAATTGTGGGATATAGCGTACAATAACATCACCTTAACACACAAGTTTTCGGCCAATCATTTTCAACTGCATTTTGATGAAACTTACTATTCTCGCAGTGAGTCCAATTAAATCCCGGAACACATTGACATTCGTAGGTATTAATTTGATCTATGCATGTTCCATTGTTCTGACAAGGTTCCGCCACACACCCATCTATATCTGAAATGAAATAGATTCTATATCAGCAAAGAAAGGATCTTTTTTCATGAAAAGATACACGAATTGAATGATGTGTTCATTATTTTCAATTTTTGTAGAAACCCAAGGCATTGAAATAACAAAAATCCTGCAATTTGTAACATCTTTTGAGGGAACACTCTATTTCGATCCGTTGTCAGTACATTTATACGAGTTCATTAAAATGAAATAATGTTCTTTTTAAATTGTTGTGTTCCTATTAATAATAGTTTGTACAGACTTCAAATCAAACGTAATTTACCAATGCCAAAAATTAAAACCAAGCAAGAATAATCACCAAGACACCCTTTGTCAATATTCAGTATCATATTTCAAAAAGTGTGTCCATTCTGATACCCAATCTCCTTACTTTCTGTGCAGTTGGTTCCATTAAATCCTGCCACGCATTGACATTTGTAGGCATTGACGAGATCCACGCATGTTCCATTGTTCTCGCATGGTTGGTCAATACAGTCATCGATATCTGCAACAATCCGCAGGGCATAGATATAGAATAATTCTTTCTGCATTTCCTCTGACCCAATACTTGGTGGATAATGTAACACCATTCATAAAATCAACCAATGAAATACACTCTGTAGGCATCAGAACAGCGTTTCAATTACTGACGTCAGTATATTTTAAGACTATTTTACGACGATTAAATGTCGTCAAGGTCTTTCTACTGTTTCATAGTGTAGCGAAACAGTGATGTTTCTTTTTAAATCTTGGCAAAAATGTCAAAAGTATCAAACAAAAAAGTAAACCAGGGCATAATTTGTCTGTCAATTTAATAAGATACACCACTTCAAGAATGTGTCGATTACTTTCAATTTTCGTTGAGAAATCCAAGATGTTTCCATTTCAAAAAGCGTGTAATTTGTACCAGATTTTGAGGGGAAAACTGTTTTTGTCCATTATCACTACATACATGTCCACGTATATACCATTTCCTTAAAATGAAATAATTTTACTTTCTCCTTGAATTTTTGTGATTCATTCCTTACAATAATAATTTGTACAAACTTAAAATCAAACGTGCTTTACGAATGCAATAAACTAAAAGAGATTAAAATTTAGTCCCAAAGAAACGCTTTGTGAATTTGCAAACATTTGATACGTACTCAATACGTTAAATACGTTACAGGTAGTCAATAGCCAGCATCATATTTGAAAACATGTGCCCTTTCTGATGCATACACTATATACAATCTCCTTACTTTGCGTGCAGTTGGTTCCATTCAATCCTGACGCACATTGACATTCGTAACCATTGATGAGATCCACGCATGTTCCATTGTTCTCACAAGGTTGGTCAACACATTCATCGATATCTACAACAATCAGCAAGGCATGAATAAAACAATAACTGTTTCTGCAATTTCTACCACTGAATAGTGCTCCTTCGTGCATAATGTAATACAATTCATATCGTCAACCAATGCAACACACTTCGTAGTCATGATTAAAACTTTTTCATGACTAATTTCAACAACGAAGTATTGGATTATTTCATCAGGAGTAAAAGTTCCCGTTTGTGCATTGCGTTCTTGCACACTCACCGACAGTACAGTTTTTGCCGTTGAATCCCATAACACATGCACACTGGTAATCGTTGATGAGGTCTACACAGGTTCCATCATTCTGGCATGGTCCGTCAGAACACTCATCGATATCTACGAATATTACAAAATAGCATAATGATATCAGTAATAATAATGAGGATTGGTTTTATATAGCGCTTTTTCCAGCTGTTCAAAGCGCTTTACAATACATTATTACCCTGGCAGACCTTGTATCAATCTAGAAATTTCTCAGCTTCCTGGGAAGCATACAGTGTAAGGTGCCGTTAAGGCGCTGGAGCAATAACATTCTAATATTATCTTTCACTGTCTATAGCCAGGTACCCCTTTTACACTTGGGTGGAGTGAGGAAATTCATGTAAAGTGCCTTTCCCAAGAACAAAACGTCGGCCCTGCCACGGCCAGGACTCCAACCCAAGACCTTTCGGTCGCGCGTCTGACAGCCTAACCACTAGGTCACCGACGCCACCAACGAACACTTCACTTAACCTTGCGTATTTGACATTGAAATTGAATGTAGATGGGTAAAATAGACTTTACTTGTTGAACAGTTTGTGTCTGCAAAACCAGGGACACAATCACACTGGTAGTTGTTTACAAGGTCCACACACGTTCCGTTGTTTTGACAAGGATCCCCAGCACATTCATCCATATCTGAATTTCAAAGAAAATTGTGGGATATAGCGAACAATAACATCACCTTAACACACAAGTTTTCGGCCAATTATTTTCAACTGCATTTTGATGAAACTTACTATTCTCGCAGTGAGTCCAATTAAATCCCGGAACACATTGACATTCGTAGGTATTAATTTGATCTATGCATGTTCCATTGTTCTGACAAGGTTCCGCCACACACCCATCTATATCTGAAATGAAATAGATTCTATATCAGCAAAGAAAGGATCTTTTTTCATGAAAAGATACACGAATTGAATGATGTGTTCATTATTTTCAATTTTTGTAGAAACCCAAGGCATTGAAATAACAAAAATCCTGCAATTTGTAACATCTTTTGAGGGAACACTCTATTTCGATTCGTTGTCAGTACATTTACATGTATACGATTTCATTAAAATGAAATAATCTTTTCTTTTTAAATTGTTGTGTTCCTATTAATAATAGTTTGTACAGACTTCAAATCAAACGTGATTTACCGATGCCAAAAATTAAAACCAAGCAAGAATAATCACCAAGACACCCTTTGTCAATATTCAGTATCATATTTCAAAAAGTGTGTCCATTCTGATACCCAATCTCCTTACTTTCTGTGCAGTTGGTTCCATTAAATCCTGCCACGCATTGACATTTGTAGCCATTGATGAGATCCACGCATGTTCCATTGTTCTCGCATGGTTGGTCAATACAGTCATCGATATCTGCAACAATCCGCAGGGCATAGATATAGAATAATTCTTTCTGCATTTCCTCTGACCCAATACTTGGTGGATAATGTAACACCATTCATAAAATCAACCAATGAAATACACTCTGTAGGCATCAGAACAGCGTTTCAATTACTGACGTCAGTATATTTTAAGACTATTTTACGACGATTAAATGTCGTCAAGGTCTTTCTACTGTTTCATAGTGTAGCGAAACAGTGATGTTTCTTTTTAAATCTTGGCAAAAATGTCAAAAGTATCAAACAAAAAAGTAAACCAGGGCATAATTTGTCTGTCAATTTAATAAGATACACCACTTCAAGAATGTGTCGATTACTTTCAATTTTCGTTGAGAAATCCAAGATGTTTCCATTTCAAAAAGCGTGTAATTTGTACCAGGTTTTGAGGGAAAAACTGTTTTTGTCCATTATCACTACATACGTGTCCACGTATATACCATTTCCTTAAAATGAAATAATTTTACTTTCTCCTTGAATTTTTGTGATTCATTCCTTACAATAATAATTTGTACAAACTTAAAATCAAACGTGCTTTACGAATGCAATAAACTAAAAGAGATTAAAATTTAGTCCCAAAGAAACGCTTTGTGAATTTGCAAACATTTGATACGTACTCAATACGTTAAATACGTTACAGGTAGTCAATAGCCAGCATCATATTTGAAAACATGTGCCCTTTCTGATACATACACTATATACAATCTCCTTACTTTGCGTGCAGTTGGTTCCATTCAATCCTGACGCACATTGACATTCGTAACCATTGATGAGATCCACGCATGTTCCATTGTTCTCACAAGGTTGGTCAACACATTCATCGATATCTACAACAATCGGCAAGGCATGAATAAAACAATAACTTTCTGCAATTTCTACCACTGAATAGTGCTCCTTCGTGCATAATGTAATACAATTCATATCATCAACCAATGCAACACACTTCGTAGTCATGATTAAAACTTTTTCATGACTAATTTCAACAACGAAGTATTGGATTATTTCATCAGGAGTAAAAGTTCCCGTTTGTGCATTGCGTTCTTGCACACTCACCGACAGTACAGTTTTTGCCGTTGAATCCCATAACACATGCACACTGGTAATCGTTGATGAGGTCTACACAGGTTCCATCATTCTGGCATGGTCCGTCAGAACACTCATCGATATCTACGAATATTACAAAATAGCATAATGATATCAGTAATAATAATGAGGATTGGTTTTATATAGCGCTTTTTCCAGCTGTTCAAAGCGCTTTACAATACATTATTACCCTGGCAGACCTTATATCAATCTAGAAATTTCTCAGCTTCCTGGGAAGCATACAGTGTAAGGTGCCGTTAAGGCGCTGGAGCAATAACATTCTAATATTATCTTTCACTGTCTATAGCCAGGTACCCCTTTTACACTTGGGTGGAGTGAGGAAATTCATGTAAAGTGCCTTTCCCAAGAACAAAACGTCGGCCCTGCCACGGCCAGGACTCCAACCCAAGACCTTTCGGTCGCGCGTCTGACAGCCTAACCACTAGGTCACCGACGCCACCAACGAACACTTCACTTAACCTTGCGTATTTGACATTGAAATTGAATGTAGATGGGTAAAATAGACTTTACTTGTTGAACAGTTTGTGTCTGCAAAACCAGGGACACAATCACACTGGTAGTTGTTTACAAGGTCCACACACGTTCCGTTGTTTTGACAAGGATCCCCAGCACATTCATCCATATCTGAATTTCAAAGAAAATTGTGGGATATAGCGTACAATAACATCACCTTAACACACAAGTTTTTGGCCAATCATTTTCAACTGCATTTTGATGAAACTTACTATTCTCGCAGTGAGTCCAATTAAATCCCGGAACACATTGACATTCGTAGGTATTAATTTGATCTATGCATGTTCCATTGTTCTGACAAGGTTCCGCCACACACCCATCTATATCTGAAATGAAATAGATTCTATATCAGCAAAGAAAGGATCTTTTTTCATGAAAAGATACACGAATTGAATGATGTGTTCATTATTTTCAATTTTTGTAGAAACCCAAGGCATTGAAATAACAAAAATCCTGCAATTTGTAACATCTTTTGAGGGAACACTCTATTTCGATCCGTTGTCAGTACATTTATACGATTTCATTAAAATGAAATAATGTTCTTTTCTTTTTAAATTGTTGTGTTCCTATTAATAATAGTTTGTACAGACTTCAAATCAAACGTGATTTACCAATGCCAAAAATTAAAACCAAGCAAGAATAATCACCAAGAAACCCTTTGTCAATATTCAGTATCATATTTCAAAAAGTGTGTCCATTCTGATACCCAATCTCCTTACTTTCTGTGCAGTTGGTTCCATTAAATCCTGCCACGCATTGACATTTGTAGCCATTGATGAGATCCACGCATGTTCCATTGTTCTCGCATGGTTGGTCAATACAGTCATCGATATCTGCAACAATGCGCAGGGCATAGATATAGAATAATTCTTTCTGCATTTCCTCTGACCCAATACTTGGTGGATAATGTAACACCATTCATAAAATCAACCAATGAAATACACTCTGTAGGCATCAGAACAGCGTTTCAATTACTGACGTCAGTATATTTTAAGACTATTTTACGACGATTAAATGTCGTCAAGGTCTTTCTACTGTTTCATAGGGTAGCGAAACAGTGATGTTTCTTTTTAAATCTTGGCAAAAATGTCAAAAGTATCAAACAAAAAAGTAAACCAGGGCATAATTTGTCTGTCAATTTAATAAGATACACCACTTCAAGAATGTGTCGATTACTTTCAATTTTCGTTGAGAAATCCAAGATGTTTCCATTTCAAAAAGCGTGTAATTTGTACCAGATTTTGAGGGGAAAACTGTTTTTGTCCATTATCACTACATACATGTCCACGTATATACCATTTCCTTAAAATGAAATAATTTTACTTTCTCCTTGAATTTTTGTGATTCATTCTTTACAATAATAATTTGTACAAACTTAAAATCAAACGTGCTTTACGAATGCAATAAACTAAAAGAGATTAAAATTTAGTCCCAAAGAAACGCGTTGTGAATTTGCAAACATTTGATACGTACTCAATACGTTAAATACGTTACAGGTAGTCAATAGCCAGCATCATATTTGAAAACATGTGCCCTTTCTGATGCATACACTATATACAATCTCCTTACTTTGCGTGCAGTTGGTTCCATTCAATCCTGACGCACATTGACATTCGTAACCATTGATGAGATCCACGCATGTTCCATTGTTCTCACAAGGTTGGTCAACACATTCATCGATATCTACAACAATCGGCAAGGCATGAATAAAACAATAACTGTTTCTGCAATTTCTACCACTGAATAGTGCTCCTTCGTGCATAATGTAATACAATTCATATCATCAACCAATGCAACACACTTCGTAGTCATGATTAAAACTTTTTCATGACTAATTTCAACAACGAAGTATTGGATTATTTCATCAGGAGTAAAAGTTCCCGTTTGTGCATTGCGTTCTTGCACACTCACCGACAGTACAGTTTTTGCCGTTGAATCCCATAACACATGCACACTGGTAATCGTTGATGAGGTCTACACAGGTTCCATCATTCTGGCATGGTCCGTCAGAACACTCATCGATATCTACGAATATTACAAAATAGCATAATGATATCAGTAATAATAATGAGGATTGGTTTTATATAGCGCTTTTTCCAGCTGTTCAAAGCGCTTTACAATACATTATTACCCTGGCAGACCTTATATCAATCTAGAAATTTCTCAGCTTCCTGGGAAGCATACAGTGTAAGGTGCCGTTAAGGCGCTGGAGCAATAACATTCTAACATTATCTTTCACTGTCTATAGCCAGGTACCCCTTTTACACTTGGGTGGAGTGAGGAAATTCATGTAAAGTGCCTTTCCCAAGAACAAAACGTCGGCCCTGCCACGGCCAGGACTCCAACCCAAGACCTTTCGGTCGCGCGTCTGACAGCCTAACCACTAGGTCACCGACGCCACCAACGAACACTTCACTTAACCTTGCGTATTTGACATTGAAATTGAATGTAGATGGGTAAAATAGACTTTACTTGTTGAACAGTTTGTGTCTGCAAAACCAGGGACACAATCACACTGGTAGTTGTTTACAAGGTCCACACACGTTCCGTTGTTTTGACAAGGATCCCCAGCACATTCATCCATATCTGAATTTCAAAGAAAATTGTGGGATATAGCGTACAATAACATCACCTTAACACACAAGTTTTCGGCCAATCATTTTCAACTGCATTTTGATGAAACTTACTATTCTCGCAGTGAGTCCAATTAAATCCCGGAACACATTGACATTCGTAGGTATTAATTTGATCTATGCATGTTCCATTGTTCTGACAAGGTTCCGCCACACACCCATCTATATCTGAAATGAAATAGATTCTATATCAGCAAAGAAAGGATCTTTTTTCATGAAAAGATACACGAATTGAATGATGTGTTCATTATTTTCAATTTTTGTAGAAACCCAAGGCATTGAAATAACAAAAATCCTGCAATTTGTAACATCTTTTGAGGGAACACTCTATTTCGATCCGTTGTCAGTACATTTATACGATTTCATTAAAATGAAATAATGTTCTTTTCTTTTTAAATTGTTGTGTTCCTATTAATAATAGTTTGTACAGACTTCAAATCAAACGTGATTTACCAATGCCAAAAATTAAAACCAAGCAAGAATAATCACCAAGACACCCTTTGTCAATATTCAGTATCATATTTCAAAAAGTGTGTCCATTCTGATACCCAATCTCCTTACTTTCTGTGCAGTTGGTTCCATTAAATCCTGCCACGCATTGACATTTGTAGTCATTGACGAGATCCACGCATGTTCCATTGTTCTCGCATGGTTGGTCAATACAGTCATCGATATCTGCAACAATGCGCAGGGCATAGATATAGAATAATTCTTTCTGCATTTCCTCTGACCCAATACTTGGTGGATAATGTAACACCATTCATAAAATCAACCAATGAAATACACTCTGTAGGCATCAGAACAGCGTTTCAATTACTGACGTCAGTATATTTTAAGACTATTTTACGACGATTAAATGTCGTCAAGGTCTTTCTACTGTTTCATAGGGTAGCGAAACAGTGATGTTTCTTTTTAAATCTTGGCAAAAATGTCAAAAGTATCAAACAAAAAAGTAAACCAGGGCATAATTTGTCTGTCAATTTAATAAGATACACCACTTCAAGAATGTGTCGATTACTTTCAATTTTCGTTGAGAAATCCAAGATGTTTCCATTTCAAAAAGCGTGTAATTTGTACCAGATTTTGAGGGGAAAACTGTTTTTGTCCATTATCACTACATACATGTCCACGTATATACCATTTCCTTAAAATGAAATAATTTTACTTTCTCCTTGAATTTTTGTGATTCATTCCTTACAATAATAATTTGTACAAACTTAAAATCAAACGTGCTTTACGAATGCAATAAACTAAAAGAGATTAAAATTTAGTCCCAAAGAAACGCGTTGTGAATTTGCAAACATTTGATACGTACTCAATACGTTAAATACGTTACAGGTAGTCAATAGCCAGCATCATATTTGAAAACATGTGCCCTTTCTGATGCATACACTATATACAATCTCCTTACTTTGCGTGCAGTTGGTTCCATTCAATCCTGACGCACATTGACATTCGTAACCATTGATGAGATCCACGCATGTTCCATTGTTCTCACAAGGTTGGTCAACACATTCATCGATATCTACAACAATCGGCAAGGCATGAATAAAACAATAACTGTTTCTGCAATTTCTACCACTGAATAGTGCTCCTTCGTGCATAATGTAATACAATTCATATCATCAACCAATGCAACACACTTCGTAGTCATGATTAAAACTTTTTCATGACTAATTTCAACAACGAAGTATTGGATTATTTCATCAGGAGTAAAAGTTCCCGTTTGTGCATTGCGTTCTTGCACACTCACCGACAGTACAGTTTTTGCCGTTGAATCCCATAACACATGCACACTGGTAATCGTTGATGAGGTCTACACAGGTTCCATCATTCTGGCATGGTCCGTCAGAACACTCATCGATATCTACGAATATTACAAAATAGCATAATGATATCAGTAATAATAATGAGGATTGGTTTTATATAGCGCTTTTTCCAGCTGTTCAAAGCGCTTTACAATACATTATTACCCTGGCAGACCTTGTATCAATCTAGAAATTTCTCAGCTTCCTGGGAAGCATACAGTGTAAGGTGCCGTTAAGGCGCTGGAGCAATAACATTCTAACATTATCTTTCACTGTCTATAGCCAGGTACCCCTTTTACACTTGGGTGGAGTGAGGAAATTCATGTAAAGTGCCTTTCCCAAGAACAAAACGTCGGCCCTGCCACGGCCAGGACTCCAACCCAAGACCTTTCGGTCGCGCGTCTGACAGCCTAACCACTAGGTCACCGACGCCACCAACGAACACTTCACTTAACCTTGCGTATTTGACATTGAAATTGAATGTAGATGGGTAAAATAGACTTTACTTGTTGAACAGTTTGTGTCTGCAAAACCAGGGACACAATCACACTGGTAGTTGTTTACAAGGTCCACACACGTTCCGTTGTTTTGACAAGGATCCCCAGCACATTCATCCATATCTGAATTTCAAAGAAAATTGTGGGATATAGCGTACAATAACATCACCTTAACACACAAGTTTTCGGCCAATCATTTTCAACTGCATTTTGATGAAACTTACTATTCTCGCAGTGAGTCCAATTAAATCCCGGAACACATTGACATTCGTAGGTATTAATTTGATCTATGCATGTTCCATTGTTCTGACAAGGTTCCGCCACACACCCATCTATATCTGAAATGAAATAGATTCTATATCAGCAAAGAAAGGATCTTTTTTCATGAAAAGATACACGAATTGAATGATGTGTTCATTATTTTCAATTTTTGTAGAAACCCAAGGCATTGAAATAACAAAAATCCTGCAATTTGTAACATCTTTTGAGGGAACACTCTATTTCGATCCGTTGTCAGTACATTTATACGATTTCATTAAAATGAAATAATGTTCTTTTCTTTTTAAATTGTTGTGTTCCTATTAATAATAGTTTGTACAGACTTCAAATCAAACGTGATTTACCAATGCCAAAAATTAAAACCAAGCAAGAATAATCACCAAGACACCCTTTGTCAATATTCAGTATCATATTTCAAAAAGTGTGTCCATTCTGATACCCAATCTCCTTACTTTCTGTGCAGTTGGTTCCATTAAATCCTGCCACGCATTGACATTTGTAGTCATTGACGAGATCCACGCATGTTCCATTGTTCTCGCATGGTTGGTCAATACAGTCATCGATATCTGCAACAATGCGCAGGGCATAGATATAGAATAATTCTTTCTGCATTTCCTCTGACCCAATACTTGGTGGATAATGTAACACCATTCATAAAATCAACCAATGAAATACACTCTGTAGGCATCAGAACAGCGTTTCAATTACTGACGTCAGTATATTTTAAGACTATTTTACGACGATTAAATGTCGTCAAGGTCTTTCTACTGTTTCATAGGGTAGCGAAACAGTGATGTTTCTTTTTAAATCTTGGCAAAAATGTCAAAAGTATCAAACAAAAAAGTAAACCAGGGCATAATTTGTCTGTCAATTTAATAAGATACACCACTTCAAGAATGTGTCGATTACTTTCAATTTTCGTTGAGAAATCCAAGATGTTTCCATTTCAAAAAGCGTGTAATTTGTACCAGATTTTGAGGGGAAAACTGTTTTTGTCCATTATCACTACATACATGTCCACGTATATACCATTTCCTTAAAATGAAATAATTTTACTTTCTCCTTGAATTTTTGTGATTCATTCCTTACAATAATAATTTGTACAAACTTAAAATCAAACGTGCTTTACGAATGCAATAAACTAAAAGAGATTAAAATTTAGTCCCAAAGAAACGCGTTGTGAATTTGCAAACATTTGATACGTACTCAATACGTTAAATACGTTACAGGTAGTCAATAGCCAGCATCATATTTGAAAACATGTGCCCTTTCTGATGCATACACTATATACAATCTCCTTACTTTGCGTGCAGTTGGTTCCATTCAATCCTGACGCACATTGACATTCGTAACCATTGATGAGATCCACGCATGTTCCATTGTTCTCACAAGGTTGGTCAACACATTCATCGATATCTACAACAATCGGCAAGGCATGAATAAAACAATAACTGTTTCTGCAATTTCTACCACTGAATAGTGCTCCTTCGTGCATAATGTAATACAATTCATATCGTCAACCAATGCAACACACTTCGTAGTCATGATTAAAACTTTTTCATGACTAATTTCAACAACGAAGTATTGGATTATTTCATCAGGAGTAAAAGTTCCCGTTTGTGCATTGCGTTCTTGCACACTCACCGACAGTACAGTTTTTGCCGTTGAATCCCATAACACATGCACACTGGTAATCGTTGATGAGGTCTACACAGGTTCCATCATTCTGGCATGGTCCGTCAGAACACTCATCGATATCTACGAATATTACAAAATAGCATAATGATATCAGTAATAATAATGAGGATTGGTTTTATATAGCGCTTTTTCCAGCTGTTCAAAGCGCTTTACAATACATTATTACCCTGGCAGACCTTGTATCAATCTAGAAATTTCTCAGCTTCCTGGGAAGCATACAGTGTAAGGTGCCGTTAAGGCGCTGGAGCAATAACATTCTAACATTATCTTTCACTGTCTATAGCCAGGTACCCCTTTTACACTTGGGTGGAGTGAGGAAATTCATGTAAAGTGCCTTTCCCAAGAACAAAACGTCGGCCCTGCCACGGCCAGGACTCCAACCCAAGACCTTTCGGTCGCGCGTCTGACAGCCTAACCACTAGGTCACCGACGCCACCAACGAACACTTCACTTAACCTTGCGTATTTGACATTGAAATTGAATGTAGATGGGTAAAATAGACTTTACTTGTTGAACAGTTTGTGTCTGCAAAACCAGGGACACAATCACACTGGTAGTTGTTTACAAGGTCCACACACGTTCCGTTGTTTTGACAAGGATCCCCAGCACATTCATCCATATCTGAATTTCAAAGAAAATTGTGGGATATAGCGTACAATAACATCACCTTAACACACAAGTTTTCGGCCAATTATTTTCAACTGCATTTTGATGAAACTTACTATTCTCGCAGTGAGTCCAATTAAATCCCGGAACACATTGACATTCGTAGGTATTAATTTGATCTATGCATGTTCCATTGTTCTGACAAGGTTCCGCCACACACCCATCTATATCTGAAATGAAATAGATTCTATATCAGCAAAGAAAGGATCTTTTTTCATGAAAAGATACACGAATTGAATGATGTGTTCATTATTTTCAATTTTTGTAGAAACCCAAGGCATTGAAATAACAAAAATCCTGCAATTTGTAACATCTTTTGAGGGAATACTCTATTTCGATCCGTTGTCAGTACATTTATACGATTTCATTAAAATGAAATAATGTTCTTTTCTTTTTAAATTGTTGTGTTCCTATTAATAATAGTTTGTACAGACTTCAAATCAAACGTGATTTACCAATGCCAAAAATTAAAACCAAGCAAGAATAATCACCAAGACACCCTTTGTTAATATTCAGTATCATATTTCAAAAAGTGTGTCCATTCTGATACCCAATCTCCTTACTTTCTGTGCAGTTGGTTCCATTAAATCCTGCCACGCATTGACATTTGTAGTCATTGACGAGATCCACGCATGTTCCATTGTTCTCGCATGGTTGGTCAATACAGTCATCGATATCTGCAACAATGCGCAGGGCATAGATATAGAATAATTCTTTCTGCATTTCCTCTGACCCAATACTTGGTGGATAATGTAACACCATTCATAAAATCAACCAATGAAATACACTCTGTAGGCATCAGAACAGCGTTTCAATTACTGACGTCAGTATATTTTAAGACTATTTTACGACGATTAAATGTCGTCAAGGTCTTTCTACTGTTTCATAGTGTAGCGAAACAGTGATGTTTCTTTTTAAATCTTGGCAAAAATGTCAAAAGTATCAAACAAAAAAGTAAACCAGGGCATAATTTGTCTGTCAATTTAATAAGATACACCACTTCAAGAATGTGTCGATTACTTTCAATTTTCGTTGAGAAATCCAAGATGTTTCCATTTCAAAAAGCGTGTAATTTGTACCAGATTTTGAGGGGAAAACTGTTTTTGTCCATTATCACTACATACATGTCCACGTATATACCATTTCCTTAAAATGAAATAATTTTACTTTCTCCTTGAATTTTTGTGATTCATTCCTTACAATAATAATTTGTACAAACTTAAAATCAAACGTGCTTTACGAATGCAATAAACTAAAAGAGATTAAAATTTAGTCCCAAAGAAACGCTTTGTGAATTTGCAAACATTTGATACGTACTCAATACGTTAAATACGTTACAGGTAGTCAATAGCCAGCATCATATTTGAAAACATGTGCCCTTTCTGATGCATACACTATATACAATCTCCTTACTTTGCGTGCAGTTGGTTCCATTCAATCCTGACGCACATTGACATTCGTAACCATTGATGAGATCCACGCATGTTCCATTGTTCTCACAAGGTTGGTCAACACATTCATCGATATCTACAACAATCGGCAAGGCATGAATAAAACAATAACTGTTTCTGCAATTTCTACCACTGAATAGTGCTCCTTCGTGCATAATGTAATACAATTCATATCGTCAACCAATGCAACACACTTCGTAGTCATGATTAAAACTTTTTCATGACTAATTTCAACAACGAAGTATTGGATTATTTCATCAGGAGTAAAAGTTCCCGTTTGTGCATTGCGTTCTTGCACACTCACCGACAGTACAGTTTTTGCCGTTGAATCCCATAACACATGCACACTGGTAATCGTTGATGAGGTCTACACAGGTTCCATCATTCTGGCATGGTCCGTCAGAACACTCATCGATATCTACGAATATTACAAAATAGCATAATGATATCAGTAATAATAATGAGGATTGGTTTTATATAGCGCTTTTTCCAGCTGTTCAAAGCGCTTTACAATACATTATTACCCTGGCAGACCTTGTATCAATCTAGAAATTTCTCAGCTTCCTGGGAAGCATACAGTGTAAGGTGCCGTTAAGGCGCTGGAGCAATAACATTCTAACATTATCTTTCACTGTCTATAGCCAGGTACCCCTTTTACACTTGGGTGGAGTGAGGAAATTCATGTAAAGTGCCTTTCCCAAGAACAAAACGTCGGCCCTGCCACGGCCAGGACTCCAACCCAAGACCTTTCGGTCGCGCGTCTGACAGCCTAACCACTAGGTCACCGACGCCACCAACGAACACTTCACTTAACCTTGCGTATTTGACATTGAAATTGAATGTAGATGGGTAAAATAGACTTTACTTGTTGAACAGTTTGTG
The DNA here is from genome assembly GCF_947568905.1 of Ostrea edulis. Classification (NCBI taxonomy): domain Eukaryota; kingdom Metazoa; phylum Mollusca; class Bivalvia; order Ostreida; family Ostreidae; genus Ostrea; species Ostrea edulis. Next base: position 49,755,851 of record NC_079169.1, on the reverse strand, counting down.
TCTGCAAAACCAGGGACACAATCACACTGGTAGTTGTTTACAAGGTCCACACACGTTCCGTTGTTTTGACAAGGATCCCCAGCACATTCATCCATATCTGAATTTCAAAGAAAATTGTGGCATATAGCGTACAATAACATCACCTTAACACACAAGTTTTCGGCCAATTATTTTCAACTGCATTTTGATGAAACTTACTATTCTCGCAGTGAGTCCAATTAAATCCCGGAACACATTGACATTCGTAGGTATTAATTTGATCTATGCATGTTCCATTGTTCTGACAAGGTTCCGCCACACACCCATCTATATCTGAAATGAAATAGATTCTATATCAGCAAAGAAAGGATCTTTTTTCATGAAAAGATACACGAATTGAATGATGTGTTCATTATTTTCAATTTTTGTAGAAACCCAAGGCATTGAAATAACAAAAATCCTGCAATTTGTAACATCTTTTGAGGGAACACTCTATTTCGATCCGTTGTCAGTACATTTATACGATTTCATTAAAATGAAATAATGTTCTTTTCTTTTTAAATTGTTGTGTTCCTATTAATAATAGTTTGTACAGACTTCAAATCAAACGTGATTTACCAATGCCAAAAATTAAAACCAAGCAAGAATAATCACCAAGACACCCTTTGTCAATATTCAGTATCATATTTCAAAAAGCGTGTCCATTCTGATACCCAATCTCCTTACTTTCTGTGCAGTTGGTTCCATTAAATCCTGCCACGCATTGACATTTGTAGCCATTGACGAGATCCACGCATGTTCCATTGTTCTCGCATGGTTGGTCAATACAGTCATCGATATCTGCAACAATGCGCAGGGCATAGATATAGAATAATTCTTTCTGCATTTCCTCTGACCCAATACTTGGTGGATAATGTAACACCATTCATAAAATCAACCAATGAAATACACTCTGTAGGCATCAGAACAGCGTTTCAATTACTGACGTCAGTATATTTTAAGACTATTTTACGACGATTAAATGTCGTCAAGGTCTTTCTACTGTTTCATAGTGTAGCGAAACAGTGATGTTTCTTTTTAAATCTTGGCAAAAATGTCAAAAGTATCAAACAAAAAAGTAAACCAGGGCATAATTTGTCTGTCAATTTAATAAGATACACCACTTCAAGAATGTGTCGATTACTTTCAATTTTCGTTGAGAAATCCAAGATGTTTCCATTTCAAAAAGCGTGTAATTTGTACCAGATTTTGAGGGGAAAACTGTTTTTGTCCATTATCACTACATACATGTCCACGTATATACCATTTCCTTAAAATGAAATAATTTTACTTTCTCCTTGAATTTTTGTGATTCATTCCTTACAATAATAATTTGTACAAACTTAAAATCAAACGTGCTTTACGAATGCAATAAACTAAAAGAGATTAAAATTTAGTCCCAAAGAAACGCGTTGTGAATTTGCAAACATTTGATACGTACTCAATACGTTAAATACGTTACAGGTAGTCAATAGCCAGCATCATATTTGAAAACATGTGCCCTTTCTGATGCATACACTATATACAATCTCCTTACTTTGCGTGCAGTTGGTTCCATTCAATCCTGACGCACATTGACATTCGTAACCATTGATGAGATCCACGCATGTTCCATTGTTCTCACAAGGTTGGTCAACACATTCATCGATATCTACAACAATCGGCAAGGCATGAATAAAACAATAACTGTTTCTGCAATTTCTACCACTGAATAGTGCTCCTTCGTGCATAATGTAATACAATTCATATCGTCAACCAATGCAACACACTTCGTAGTCATGATTAAAACTTTTTCATGACTAATTTCAACAACGAAGTATTGGATTATTTCATCAGGAGTAAAAGTTCCCGTTTGTGCATTGCGTTCTTGCACACTCACCGACAGTACAGTTTTTGCCGTTGAATCCCATAACACATGCACACTGGTAATCGTTGATGAGGTCTACACAGGTTCCATCATTCTGGCATGGTCCGTCAGAACACTCATCGATATCTACGAATATTACAAAATAGCATAATGATATTAATAATAATAATGAGGATTGGTTTTATATACCGCTTTTTCCAGCTGTTCAAAGCGCTTTACAATACATTATTACCCTGGCAGACCTTATATCAATGTAGAAATTTCTTAGCTTCCTGGGAAGCATACAGTGTAAGGTGCCGTTAAGGCGTTGAAGCAATAACATTCTAACATTATCTTTCACTGTCTATAGCCAGGTACCCCTTTTACACTTGGGTGGAGTGAGGAAATTCATGTAAAGTGCCTTTCCCAAGAACAAAACGTCGGCCCTGCCACGGCCAGGACTCCAACCCAAGACCTTTCGGTCGCGCGTCTGACAGCCTAACCACTAGGTCACCGACGCCACCAACGAACACTTCACTTAACCTTGCGTATTTGACATTGAAATTGAATGTAGATGGGTAAAATAGACTTTACTTGTTGAACAGTTTGTGTCTGCAAAACCAGGGACACAATCACACTGGTAGTTGTTTACAAGGTCCACACACGTTCCGTTGTTTTGACAAGGATCCCCAGCACATTCATCCATATCTGAATTTCAAAGAAAATTGTGGCATATAGCGTACAATAACATCACCTTAACACACAAGTTTTCGGCCAATTATTTTCAACTGCATTTTGATGAAACTTACTATTCTCGCAGTGAGTCCAATTAAATCCCGGAACACATTGACATTCGTAGGTATTAATTTGATCTATGCATGTTCCATTGTTCTGACAAGGTTCCGCCACACACCCATCTATATCTGAAATGAAATAGATTCTATATCAGCAAAGAAAGGATCTTTTTTCATGAAAAGATACACGAATTGAATGATGTGTTCATTATTTTCAATTTTTGTAGAAACCCAAGGCATTGAAATAACAAAAATCCTGCAATTTGTAACATCTTTTGAGGGAACACTCTATTTCGATCCGTTGTCAGTACATTTATACGATTTCATTAAAATGAAATAATGTTCTTTTCTTTTTAAATTGTTGTGTTCCTATTAATAATAGTTTGTACAGACTTCAAATCAAACGTGATTTACCAATGCCAAAAATTAAAACCAAGCAAGAATAATCACCAAGACACCCTTTGTTAATATTCAGTATCATATTTCAAAAAGTGTGTCCATTCTGATACCCAATCTCCTTACTTTCTGTGCAGTTGGTTCCATTAAATCCTGCCACGCATTGACATTTGTAGTCATTGACGAGATCCACGCATGTTCCATTGTTCTCGCATGGTTGGTCAATACAGTCATCGATATCTGCAACAATGCGCAGGGCATAGATATAGAATAATTCTTTCTGCATTTCCTCTGACCCAATACTTGGTGGATAATGTAACACCATTCATAAAATCAACCAATGAAATACACTCTGTAGGCATCAGAACAGCGTTTCAATTACTGACGTCAGTATATTTTAAGACTATTTTACGACGATTAAATGTCGTCAAGGTCTTTCTACTGTTTCATAGTGTAGCGAAACAGTGATGTTTCTTTTTAAATCTTGGCAAAAATGTCAAAAGTATCAAACAGAAAGGTAAACCAGGGCATAATTTGTCAATTTAATAAGATACACCACTTCAAGAATGTGTCGATTACTTTCAATTTTCGTTGAGAAATCCAAGATGTTTCCATTTCAAAAAGCGTGTAATTTGTACCAGATTTTGAGGGGAAAACTGTTTTTGTCCATTATCACTACATACATGTCCACGTATATACCATTTCCTTAAAATGAAATAATTTTACTTTCTCCTTGAATTTTTGTGATTCATTCCTTACAATAATAATTTGTACAAACTTAAAATCAAACGTGCTTTACGAATGCAATAAACTAAAAGAGATTAAAATTTAGTCCCAAAGAAACGCTTTGTGAATTTGCAAACATTTGATACGTACTCAATACGTTAAATACGTTACAGGTAGTCAATAGCCAGCATCATATTTGAAAACATGTGCCCTTTCTGATGCATACACTATATACAATCTCCTTACTTTGCGTGCAGTTGGTTCCATTCAATCCTGACGCACATTGACATTCGTAACCATTGATGAGATCCACGCATGTTCCATTGTTCTCACAAGGTTGGTCAACACATTCATCGATATCTACAACAATCGGCAAGGCATGAATAAAACAATAACTGTTTCTGCAATTTCTACCACTGAATAGTGCTCCTTCGTGCATAATGTAATACAATTCATATCGTCAACCAATGCAACACACTTCGTAGTCATGATTAAAACTTTTTCATGACTAATTTCAACAACGAAGTATTGGATTATTTCATCAGGAGTAAAAGTTCCCGTTTGTGCATTGCGTTCTTGCACACTCACCGACAGTACAGTTTTTGCCGTTGAATCCCATAACACATGCACACTGGTAATCGTTGATGAGGTCTACACAGGTTCCATCATTCTGGCATGGTCCGTCAGAACACTCATCGATATCTACGAATATTACAAAATAGCATAATGATATCAGTAATAATAATGAGGATTGGTTTTATATAGCGCTTTTTCCAGCTGTTCAAAGCGCTTTACAATACATTATTACCCTGGCAGACCTTGTATCAATCTAGAAATTTCTCAGCTTCCTGGGAAGCATACAGTGTAAGGTGCCGTTAAGGCGCTGGAGCAATAACATTCTAACATTATCTTTCACTGTCTATAGCCAGGTACCCCTTTTACACTTGGGTGGAGTGAGGAAATTCATGTAAAGTGCCTTTCCCAAGAACAAAACGTCGGCCCTGCCACGGCCAGGACTCCAACCCAAGACCTTTCGGTCGCGCGTCTGACAGCCTAACCACTAGGTCACCGACGCCACCAACGAACACTTCACTTAACCTTGCGTATTTGACATTGAAATTGAATGTAGATGGGTAAAATAGACTTTACTTGTTGAACAGTTTGTGTCTGCAAAACCAGGGACACAATCACACTGGTAGTTGTTTACAAGGTCCACACACGTTCCGTTGTTTTGACAAGGATCCCCAGCACATTCATCCATATCTGAATTTCAAAGAAAATTGTGGCATATAGCGTACAATAACATCACCTTAACACACAAGTTTTCGGCCAATTATTTTCAACTGCATTTTGATGAAACTTACTATTCTCGCAGTGAGTCCAATTAAATCCCGGAACACATTGACATTCGTAGGTATTAATTTGATCTATGCATGTTCCATTGTTCTGACAAGGTTCCGCCACACACCCATCTATATCTGAAATGAAATAGATTCTATATCAGCAAAGAAAGGATCTTTTTTCATGAAAAGATACACGAATTGAATGATGTGTTCATTATTTTCAATTTTTGTAGAAACCCAAGGCATTGAAATAACAAAAATCCTGCAATTTGTAACATCTTTTGAGGGAACACTCTATTTCGATCCGTTGTCAGTACATTTATACGAGTTCATTAAAATGAAATAATGTTCTTTTCTTTTTAAATTGTTGTGTTCCTATTAATAATAGTTTGTACAGACTTCAAATCAAACGTGATTTACCAATGCCAAAAATTAAAACCAAGCAAGAATAATCACCAAGACACCCTTTGTCAATATTCAGTATCATATTTCAAAAAGTGTGTCCATTCTGATACCCAATCTCCTTACTTTCTGTGCAGTTGGTTCCATTAAATCCTGCCACGCATTGACATTTGTAGCCATTGATGAGATCCACGCATGTTCCATTGTTCTCGCATGGTTGGTCAATACAGTCATCGATATCTGCAACAATGCGCAGGGCATAGATATAGAATAATTCTTTCTGCATTTCCTCTGACCCAATACTTGGTGGATAATGTAACACCATTCATAAAATCAACCAATGAAATACACTCTGTAGGCATCAGAACAGCGTTTCAATTACTGACGTCAGTATATTTTAAGACTATTTTACGACGATTAAATGTCGTCAAGGTCTTTCTACTGTTTCATAGTGTAGCGAAACAGTGATGTTTCTTTTTAAATCTTGGCAAAAATGTCAAAAGTATCAAACAGAAAGGTAAACCAGGGCATAATTTGTCAATTTAATAAGATACACCACTTCAAGAATGTGTCGATTACTTTCAATTTTCGTTGAGAAATCCAAGATGTTTCCATTTCAAAAAGCGTGTAATTTGTACCAGATTTTGAGGGGAAAACTGTTTTTGTCCATTATCACTACATACATGTCCACGTATATACCATTTCCTTAAAATGAAATAATTTTACTTTCTCCTTGAATTTTTGTGATTCATTCCTTACAATAATAATTTGTACAAACTTAAAATCAAACGTGCTTTACGAATGCAATAAACTAAAAGAGATTAAAATTTAGTCCCAAAGAAACGCTTTGTGAATTTGCAAACATTTGATACGTACTCAATACGTTAAATACGTTACAGGTAGTCAATAGCCAGCATCATATTTGAAAACATGTGCCCTTTCTGATGCATACACTATATACAATCTCCTTACTTTGCGTGCAGTTGGTTCCATTCAATCCTGACGCACATTGACATTCGTAACCATTGATGAGATCCACGCATGTTCCATTGTTCTCACAAGGTTGGTCAACACATTCATCGATATCTACAACAATCGGCAAGGCATGAATAAAACAATAACTGTTTCTGCAATTTCTACCACTGAATAGTGCTCCTTCGTGCATAATGTAATACAATTCATATCGTCAACCAATGCAACACACTTCGTAGTCATGATTAAAACTTTTTCATGACTAATTTCAACAACGAAGTATTGGATTATTTCATCAGGAGTAAAAGTTCCCGTTTGTGCATTGCGTTCTTGCACACTCACCGACAGTACAGTTTTTGCCGTTGAATCCCATAACACATGCACACTGGTAATCGTTGATGAGGTCTACACAGGTTCCATCATTCTGGCATGGTCCGTCAGAACACTCATCGATATCTACGAATATTACAAAATAGCATAATGATATCAGTAATAATAATGAGGATTGGTTTTATATAGCGCTTTTTCCAGCTGTTCAAAGCGCTTTACAATACATTATTACCCTGGCAGACCTTGTATCAATCTAGAAATTTCTCAGCTTCCTGGGAAGCATACAGTGTAAGGTGCCGTTAAGGCGCTGGAGCAATAACATTCTAACATTATCTTTCACTGTCTATAGCCAGGTACCCCTTTTACACTTGGGTGGAGTGAGGAAATTCATGTAAAGTGCCTTTCCCAAGAACAAAACGTCGGCCCTGCCACGGCCAGGACTCCAACCCAAGACCTTTCGGTCGCGCGTCTGACAGCCTAACCACTAGGTCACCGACGCCACCAACGAACACTTCACTTAACCTTGCGTATTTGACATTGAAATTGAATGTAGATGGGTAAAATATACTTTACTTGTTGAACAGTTTGTGTCTGCAAAACCAGGGACACAATCACACTGGTAGTTGTTTACAAGGTCCACACACGTTCCGTTGTTTTGACAAGGATCCCCAGCACATTCATCCATATCTGAATTTCAAAGAAAATTGTGGCATATAGCGTACAATAACATCACCTTAACACACAAGTTTTCGGCCAATTATTTTCAACTGCATTTTGATGAAACTTACTATTCTCGCAGTGAGTCCAATTAAATCCCGGAACACATTGACATTCGTAGGTATTAATTTGATCTATGCATGTTCCATTGTTCTGACAAGGTTCCGCCACACACCCATCTATATCTGAAATGAAATAGATTCTATATCAGCAAAGAAAGGATCTTTTTTCATGAAAAGATACACGAATTGAATGATGTGTTCATTATTTTCAATTTTTGTAGAAACCCAAGGCATTGAAATAACAAAAATCCTGCAATTTGTAACATCTTTTGAGGGAACACTCTATTTCGATCCGTTGTCAGTACATTTATACGATTTCATTAAAATGAAATAATGTTCTTTTCTTTTTAAATTGTTGTGTTCCTATTAATAATAGTTTGTACAGACTTCAAATCAAACGTGATTTACCAATGCCAAAAATTAAAACCAAGCAAGAATAATCACCAAGACACCCTTTGTCAATATTCAGTATCATATTTCAAAAAGTGTGTCCATTCTGATACCCAATCTCCTTACTTTCTGTGCAGTTGGTTCCATTAAATCCTGCCACGCATTGACATTTGTAGCCATTGACGAGATCCACGCATGTTCCATTGTTCTCGCATGGTTGGTCAATACAGTCATCGATATCTGCAACAATGCGCAGGGCATAGATATAGAATAATTCTTTCTGCATTTCCTCTGACCCAATACTTGGTGGATAATGTAACACCATTCATAAAATCAACCAATGAAATACACTCTGTAGGCATCAGAACAGCGTTTCAATTACTGACGTCAGTATATTTTAAGACTATTTTACGACGATTAAATGTCGTCAAGGTCTTTCTACTGTTTCATAGTGTAGCGAAACAGTGATGTTTCTTTTTAAATCTTGGCAAAAATGTCAAAAGTATCAAACAAAAAAGTAAACCAGGGCATAATTTGTCTGTCAATTTAATAAGATACACCACTTCAAGAATGTGTCGATTACTTTCAATTTTCGTTGAGAAATCCAAGATGTTTCCATTTCAAAAAGCGTGTAATTTGTACCAGATTTTGAGGGGAAAACTGTTTTTGTCCATTATCACTACATACATGTCCACGTATATACCATTTCCTTAAAATGAAATAATTTTACTTTCTCCTTGAATTTTTGTGATTCATTCCTTACAATAATAATTTGTACAAACTTAAAATCAAACGTGCTTTACGAATGCAATAAACTAAAAGAGATTAAAATTTAGTCCCAAAGAAACGCTTTGTGAATTTGCAAACATTTGATACGTACTCAATACGTTAAATACGTTACAGGTAGTCAATAGCCAGCATCATATTTGAAAACATGTGCCCTTTCTGATGCATACACTATATACAATCTCCTTACTTTGCGTGCAGTTGGTTCCATTCAATCCTGACGCACATTGACATTCGTAACCATTGATGAGATCCACGCATGTTCCATTGTTCTCACAAGGTTGGTCAACACATTCATCGATATCTACAACAATCGGCAAGGCATGAATAAAACAATAACTGTTTCTGCAATTTCTACCACTGAATAGTGCTCCTTCGTGCATAATGTAATACAATTCATATCGTCAACCAATGCAACACACTTCGTAGTCATGATTAAAACTTTTTCATGACTAATTTCAACAACGAAGTATTGGATTATTTCATCAGGAGTAAAAGTTCCCGTTTGTGCATTGCGTTCTTGCACACTCACCGACAGTACAGTTTTTGCCGTTGAATCCCATAACACATGCACACTGGTAATCGTTGATGAGGTCTACACAGGTTCCATCATTCTGGCATGGTCCGTCAGAACACTCATCGATATCTACGAATATTACAAAATAGCATAATGATATTAATAATAATAATGAGGATTGGTTTTATATACCGCTTTTTCCAGCTGTTCAAAGCGCTTTACAATACATTATTACCCTGGCAGACCTTATATCAATGTAGAAATTTCTTAGCTTCCTGGGAAGCATACAGTGTAAGGTGCCGTTAAGGCGTTGAAGCAATAACATTCTAACATTATCTTTCACTGTCTATAGCCAGGTACCCCTTTTACACTTGGGTGGAGTGAGGAAATTCATGTAAAGTGCCTTTCCCAAGAACAAAACGTCGGCCCTGCCACGGCCAGGACTCCAACCCAAGACCTTTCGGTCGCGCGTCTGACAGCCTAACCACTAGGTCACCGACGCCACCAACGAACACTTCACTTAACCTTGCGTATTTGACATTGAAATTGAATGTAGATGGGTAAAATAGACTTTACTTGTTGAACAGTTTGTGTCTGCAAAACCAGGGACACAATCACACTGGTAGTTGTTTACAAGGTCCACACACGTTCCGTTGTTTTGACAAGGATCCCCAGCACATTCATCCATATCTGAATTTCAAAGAAAATTGTGGCATATAGCGTACAATAACATCACCTTAACACACAAGTTTTCGGCCAATTATTTTCAACTGCATTTTGATGAAACTTACTATTCTCGCAGTGAGTCCAATTAAATCCCGGAACACATTGACATTCGTAGGTATTAATTTGATCTATGCATGTTCCATTGTTCTGACAAGGTTCCGCCACACACCCATCTATATCTGAAATGAAATAGATTCTATATCAGCAAAGAAAGGATCTTTTTTCATGAAAAGATACACGAATTGAATGATGTGTTCATTATTTTCAATTTTTGTAGAAACCCAAGGCATTGAAATAACAAAAATCCTGCAATTTGTAACATCTTTTGAGGGAACACTCTATTTCGATCCGTTGTCAGTACATTTATACGATTTCATTAAAATGAAATAATGTTCTTTTCTTTTTAAATTGTTGTGTTCCTATTAATAATAGTTTGTACAGACTTCAAATCAAACGTGATTTACCAATGCCAAAAATTAAAACCAAGCAAGAATAATCACCAAGACACCCTTTGTCAATATTCAGTATCATATTTCAAAAAGTGTGTCCATTCTGATACCCAATCTCCTTACTTTCTGTGCAGTTGGTTCCATTAAATCCTGCCACGCATTGACATTTGTAGCCATTGACGAGATCCACGCATGTTCCATTGTTCTCGCATGGTTGGTCAATACAGTCATCGATATCTGCAACAATGCGCAGGGCATAGATATAGAATAATTCTTTCTGCATTTCCTCTGACCCAATACTTGGTGGATAATGTAACACCATTCATAAAATCAACCAATGAAATACACTCTGTAGGCATCAGAACAGCGTTTCAATTACTGACGTCAGTATATTTTAAGACTATTTTACGACGATTAAATGTCGTCAAGGTCTTTCTACTGTTTCATAGTGTAGCGAAACAGTGATGTTTCTTTTTAAATCTTGGCAAAAATGTCAAAAGTATCAAACAGAAAGGTAAACCAGGGCATAATTTGTCAATTTAATAAGATACACCACTTCAAGAATGTGTCGATTACTTTCAATTTTCGTTGAGAAATCCAAGATGTTTCCATTTCAAAAAGCGTGTAATTTGTACCAGATTTTGAGGGGAAAACTGTTTTTGTCCATTATCACTACATACATGTCCACGTATATACCATTTCCTTAAAATGAAATAATTTTACTTTCTCCTTGAATTTTTGTGATTCATTCCTTACAATAATAATTTGTACAAACTTAAAATCAAACGTGCTTTACGAATGCAATAAACTAAAAGAGATTAAAATTTAGTCCCAAAGAAACGCTTTGTGAATTTGCAAACATTTGATACGTACTCAATACGTTAAATACGTTACAGGTAGTCAATAGCCAGCATCATATTTGAAAACATGTGCCCTTTCTGATGCATACACTATATACAATCTCCTTACTTTGCGTGCAGTTGGTTCCATTCAATCCTGACGCACATTGACATTCGTAACCATTGATGAGATCCACGCATGTTCCATTGTTCTCACAAGGTTGGTCAACACATTCATCGATATCTACAACAATCGGCAAGGCATGAATAAAACAATAACTGTTTCTGCAATTTCTACCACTGAATAGTGCTCCTTCGTGCATAATGTAATACAATTCATATCATCAACCAATGCAACACACTTCGTAGTCATGATTAAAACTTTTTCATGACTAATTTCAACAACGAAGTATTGGATTATTTCATCAGGAGTAAAAGTTCCCGTTTGTGCATTGCGTTCTTGCACACTCACCGACAGTACAGTTTTTGCCGTTGAATCCCATAACACATGCACACTGGTAATCGTTGATGAGGTCTACACAGGTTCCATCATTCTGGCATGGTCCGTCAGAACACTCATCGATATCTACGAATATTACAAAATAGCATAATGATATCAGTAATAATAATGAGGATTGGTTTTATATACCGCTTTTTCCAGCTGTTCAAAGCGCTTTACAATACATTATTACCCTGGCAGACCTTATATCAATGTAGAAATTTCTCAGCTTCCTGGGAAGCATACAGTGTAAGGTGCCGTTAAGGCGCTGGAGCAATAACATTATCTTTCACTGTCTATAGCCAGGTACCCCTTTTACACTTGGGTGGAGTGAGGAAATTCATGTAAAGTGCCTTTCCCAAGAACAAAACGTCGGCCCTGCCACGGCCAGGACTCCAACCCAAGACCTTTCGGTCGCGTGTCTGACAGCCTAACCACTAGGTCACCGACGCCACCAACGAACACTTCACTTAACCTTGCGTATTTGACATTGAAATTGAATGTAGATGGGTAAAATAGACTTTACTTGTTGAACAGTTTGTGTCTGCAAAACCAGGGACACAATCACACTGGTAGTTGTTTACAAGGTCCACACACGTTCCGTTGTTTTGACAAGGATCCCCAGCACATTCATCCATATCTGAATTTCAAAGAAAATTGTGGCATATAGCGTACAATAACATCACCTTAACACACAAGTTTTCGGCCAATTATTTTCAACTGCATTTTGATGAAACTTACTATTCTCGCAGTGAGTCCAATTAAATCCCGGAACACATTGACATTCGTAGGTATTAATTTGATCTATGCATGTTCCATTGTTCTGACAAGGTTCCGCCACACACCCATCTATATCTGAAATGAAATAGATTCTATATCAGCAAAGAAAGGATCTTTTTTCATGAAAAGATACACGAATTGAATGATGTGTTCATTATTTTCAATTTTTGTAGAAACCCAAGGCATTGAAATAACAAAAATCCTGCAATTTGTAACATCTTTTGAGGGAACACTCTATTTCGATCCGTTGTCAGTACATTTATACGATTTCATTAAAATGAAATAATGTTCTTTTCTTTTTAAATTGTTGTGTTCCTATTAATAATAGTTTGTACAGACTTCAAATCAAACGTGATTTACCAATGCCAAAAATTAAAACCAAGCAAGAATAATCACCAAGACACCCTTTGTCAATATTCAGTATCATATTTCAAAAAGTGTGTCCATTCTGATACCCAATCTCCTTACTTTCTGTGCAGTTGGTTCCATTAAATCCTGCCACGCATTGACATTTGTAGCCATTGACGAGATCCACGCATGTTCCATTGTTCTCGCATGGTTGGTCAATACAGTCATCGATATCTGCAACAATGCGCAGGGCATAGATATAGAATAATTCTTTCTGCATTTCCTCTGACCCAATACTTGGTGGATAATGTAACACCATTCATAAAATCAACCAATGAAATACACTCTGTAGGCATCAGAACAGCGTTTCAATTACTGACGTCAGTATATTTTAAGACTATTTTACGACGATTAAATGTCGTCAAGGTCTTTCTACTGTTTCATAGTGTAGCGAAACAGTGATGTTTCTTTTTAAATCTTGGCAAAAATGTCAAAAGTATCAAACAAAAAAAGTAAACCAGGGCATAATTTGTCTGTCAATTTAATAAGATACACCACTTCAAGAATGTGTCGATTACTTTCAATTTTCGTTGAGAAATCCAAGATGTTTCCATTTCAAAAAGCGTGTAATTTGTACCAGATTTTGAGGGGAAAACTGTTTTTGTCCATTATCACTACATACATGTCCACGTATATACCATTTCCTTAAAATGAAATAATTTTACTTTCTCCTTGAATTTTTGTGATTCATTCCTTACAATAATAATTTGTACAAACTTAAAATCAAACGTGCTTTACGAATGCAATAAACTAAAAGAGATTAAAATTTAGTCCCAAAGAAACGCTTTGTGAATTTGCAAACATTTGATACGTACTCAATACGTTAAATACGTTACAGGTAGTCAATAGCCAGCATCATATTTGAAAACATGTGCCCTTTCTGATGCATACACTATATACAATCTCCTTACTTTGTGTGCAGTTGGTTCCATTCAATCCTGACGCACATTGACATTCGTAACCATTGATGAGATCCACGCATGTTCCATTGTTCTCACAAGGTTGGTCAACACATTCATCGATATCTACAACAATCGGCAAGGCATGAATAAAACAATAACTGTTTCTGCAATTTCTACCACTGAATAGTGCTCCTTCGTGCATAATGTAATACAATTCATATCATCAACCAATGCAACACACTTCGTAGTCATGATTAAAACTTTTTCATGACTAATTTCAACAACGAAGTATTGGATTATTTCATCAGGAGTAAAAGTTCCCGTTTGTGCATTGCGTTCTTGCACACTCACCGACAGTACAGTTTTTGCCGTTGAATCCCATAACACATGCACACTGGTAATCGTTGATGAGGTCTACACAGGTTCCATCATTCTGGCATGGTCCGTCAGAACACTCATCGATATCTACGAATATTACAAAATAGCATAATGATATCAGTAATAATAATGAGGATTGGTTTTATATACCGCTTTTTCCAGCTGTTCAAAGCGCTTTACAATACATTATTACCCTGGCAGACCTTATATCAATGTAGAAATTTCTCAGCTTCCTGGGAAGCATACAGTGTAAGGTGCCGTTAAGGCGCTGGAGCAATAACATTATCTTTCACTGTCTATAGCCAGGTACCCCTTTTACACTTGGGTGGAGTGAGGAAATTCATGTAAAGTGCCTTTCCCAAGAACAAAACGTCGGCCCTGCCACGGCCAGGACTCCAACCCAAGACCTTTCGGTCGCGTGTCTGACAGCCTAACCACTAGGTCACCGACGCCACCAACGAACACTTCACTTAACCTTGCGTATTTGACATTGAAATTGAATGTAGATGGGTAAAATAGACTTTACTTGTTGAACAGTTTGTGTCTGCAAAACCAGGGACACAATCACACTGGTAGTTGTTTACAAGGTCCACACACGTTCCGTTGTTTTGACAAGGATCCCCAGCACATTCATCCATATCTGAATTTCAAAGAAAATTGTGGCATATAGCGTACAATAACATCACCTTAACACACAAGTTTTCGGCCAATTATTTTCAACTGCATTTTGATGAAACTTACTATTCTCGCAGTGAGTCCAATTAAATCCCGGAACACATTGACATTCGTAGGTATTAATTTGATCTATGCATGTTCCATTGTTCTGACAAGGTTCCGCCACACACCCATCTATATCTGAAATGAAATAGATTCTATATCAGCAAAGAAAGGATCTTTTTTCATGAAAAGATACACGAATTGAATGATGTGTTCATTATTTTCAATTTTTGTAGAAACCCAAGGCATTGAAATAACAAAAATCCTGCAATTTGTAACATCTTTTGAGGGAACACTCTATTTCGATCCGTTGTCAGTACATTTATACGATTTCATTAAAATGAAATAATGTTCTTTTCTTTTTAAATTGTTGTGTTCCTATTAATAATAGTTTGTACAGACTTCAAATCAAACGTGATTTACCAATGCCAAAAATTAAAACCAAGCAAGAATAATCACCAAGACACCCTTTGTCAATATTCAGTATCATATTTCAAAAAGTGTGTCCATTCTGATACCCAATCTCCTTACTTTCTGTGCAGTTGGTTCCATTAAATCCTGCCACGCATTGACATTTGTAGCCATTGACGAGATCCACGCATGTTCCATTGTTCTCGCATGGTTGGTCAATACAGTCATCGATATCTACAACAATGCGCAGGGCATAGATATAGAATAATTCTTTCTGCATTTCCTCTGACCCAATACTTGGTGGATAATGTAACACCATTCATAAAATCAACCAATGAAATACACTCTGTAGGCATCAGAACAGCGTTTCAATTACTGACGTCAGTATATTTTAAGACTATTTTACGACGATTAAATGTCGTCAAGGTCTTTCTACTGTTTCATAGTGTAGCGAAACAGTGATGTTTCTTTTTAAATCTTGGCAAAAATGTCAAAAGTATCAAACAGAAAGGTAAACCAGGGCATAATTTGTCAATTTAATAAGATACACCACTTCAAGAATGTGTCGATTACTTTCAATTTTCGTTGAGAAATCCAAGATGTTTCCATTTCAAAAAGCGTGTAATTTGTACCAGATTTTGAGGGGAAAACTGTTTTTGTCCATTATCACTACATACATGTCCACGTATATACCATTTCCTTAAAATGAAATAATTTTACTTTCTCCTTGAATTTTTGTGATTCATTCCTTACAATAATAATTTGTACAAACTTAAAATCAAACGTGCTTTACGAATGCAATAAACTAAAAGAGATTAAAATTTAGTCCCAAAGAAACGCTTTGTGAATTTGCAAACATTTGATACGTACTCAATACGTTAAATACGTTACAGGTAGTCAATAGCCAGCATCATATTTGAAAACATGTGCCCTTTCTGATGCATACACTATATACAATCTCCTTACTTTGCGTGCAGTTGGTTCCATTCAATCCTGACGCACATTGACATTCGTAACCATTGATGAGATCCACGCATGTTCCATTGTTCTCACAAGGTTGGTCAACACATTCATCGATATCTACAACAATCGGCAAGGCATGAATAAAACAATAACTGTTTCTGCAATTTCTACCACTGAATAGTGCTCCTTCGTGCATAATGTAATACAATTCATATCGTCAACCAATGCAACACACTTCGTAGTCATGATTAAAACTTTTTCATGACTAATTTCAACAACGAAGTATTGGATTATTTCATCAGGAGTAAAAGTTCCCGTTTGTGCATTGCGTTCTTGCACACTCACCGACAGTACAGTTTTTGCCGTTGAATCCCATAACACATGCACACTGGTAATCGTTGATGAGGTCTACACAGGTTCCATCATTCTGGCATGGTCCGTCAGAACACTCATCGATATCTACGAATATTACAAAATAGCATAATGATATTAATAATAATAATGAGGATTGGTTTTATATACCGCTTTTTCCAGCTGTTCAAAGCGCTTTACAATACATTATTACCCTGGCAGACCTTATATCAATGTAGAAATTTCTTAGCTTCCTGGGAAGCATACAGTGTAAGGTGCCGTTAAGGCGTTGAAGCAATAACATTCTAACATTATCTTTCACTGTCTATAGCCAGGTACCCCTTTTACACTTGGGTGGAGTGAGGAAATTCATGTAAAGTGCCTTTCCCAAGAACAAAACGTCGGCCCTGCCACGGCCAGGACTCCAACCCAAGACCTTTCGGTCGCGCGTCTGACAGCCTAACCACTAGGTCACCGACGCCACCAACGAACACTTCACTTAACCTTGCGTATTTGACATTGAAATTGAATGTAGATGGGTAAAATAGACTTTACTTGTTGAACAGTTTGTGTCTGCAAAACCAGGGACACAATCACACTGGTAGTTGTTTACAAGGTCCACACACGTTCCGTTGTTTTGACAAGGATCCCCAGCACATTCATCCATATCTGAATTTCAAAGAAAATTGTGGCATATAGCGTACAATAACATCACCTTAACACACAAGTTTTCGGCCAATTATTTTCAACTGCATTTTGATGAAACTTACTATTCTCGCAGTGAGTCCAATTAAATCCCGGAACACATTGACATTCGTAGGTATTAATTTGATCTATGCATGTTCCATTGTTCTGACAAGGTTCCGCCACACACCCATCTATATCTGAAATGAAATAGATTCTATATCAGCAAAGAAAGGATCTTTTTTCATGAAAAGATACACGAATTGAATGATGTGTTCATTATTTTCAATCTTTGTAGAAACCCAAGGCATTGAAATAACAAAAATCCTGCAATTTGTAACATCTTTTGAGGGAACACTCTATTTCGATCCGTTGTCAGTACATTTATACGATTTCATTAAAATGAAATAATGTTCTTTTCTTTTTAAATTGTTGTGTTCCTATTAATAATAGTTTGTACAGACTTCAAATCAAACGTGATTTACCAATGCCAAAAATTAAAACCAAGCAAGAATAATCACCAAGACACCCTTTGTCAATATTCAGTATCATATTTCAAAAAGTGTGTCCATTCTGATACCCAATCTCCTTACTTTCTGTGCAGTTGGTTCCATTAAATCCTGCCACGCATTGACATTTGTAGCCATTGACGAGATCCACGCATGTTCCATTGTTCTCGCATGGTTGGTCAATACAGTCATCGATATCTGCAACAATGCGCAGGGCATAGATATAGAATAATTCTTTCTGCATTTCCTCTGACCCAATACTTGGTGGATAATGTAACACCATTCATAAAATCAACCAATGAAATACACTCTGTAGGCATCAGAACAGCGTTTCAATTACTGACGTCAGTATATTTTAAGACTATTTTACGACGATTAAATGTCGTCAAGGTCTTTCTACTGTTTCATAGTGTAGCGAAACAGTGATGTTTCTTTTTAAATCTTGGCAAAAATGTCAAAAGTATCAAACAGAAAGGTAAACCAGGGCATAATTTGTCAATTTAATAAGATACACCACTTCAAGAATGTGTCGATTACTTTCAATTTTCGTTGAGAAATCCAAGATGTTTCCATTTCAAAAAGCGTGTAATTTGTACCAGATTTTGAGGGGAAAACTGTTTTTGTCCATTATCACTACATACATGTCCACGTATATACCATTTCCTTAAAATGAAATAATTTTACTTTCTCCTTGAATTTTTGTGATTCATTCCTTACAATAATAATTTGTACAAACTTAAAATCAAACGTGCTTTACGAATGCAATAAACTAAAAGAGATTAAAATTTAGTCCCAAAGAAACGCTTTGTGAATTTGCAAACATTTGATACGTACTCAATACGTTAAATACGTTACAGGTAGTCAATAGCCAGCATCATATTTGAAAACATGTGCCCTTTCTGATGCATACACTATATACAATCTCCTTACTTTGCGTGCAGTTGGTTCCATTCAATCCTGACGCACATTGACATTCGTAACCATTGATGAGATCCACGCATGTTCCATTGTTCTCACAAGGTTGGTCAACACATTCATCGATATCTACAACAATCGGCAAGGCATGAATAAAACAATAACTGTTTCTGCAATTTCTACCACTGAATAGTGCTCCTTCGTGCATAATGTAATACAATTCATATCATCAACCAATGCAACACACTTCGTAGTCATGATTAAAACTTTTTCATGACTAATTTCAACAACGAAGTATTGGATTATTTCATCAGGAGTAAAAGTTCCCGTTTGTGCATTGCGTTCTTGCACACTCACCGACAGTACAGTTTTTGCCGTTGAATCCCATAACACATGCACACTGGTAATCGTTGATGAGGTCTACACAGGTTCCATCATTCTGGCATGGTCCGTCAGAACACTCATCGATATCTACGAATATTACAAAATAGCATAATGATATCAGTAATAATAATGAGGATTGGTTTTATATACCGCTTTTTCCAGCTGTTCAAAGCGCTTTACAATACATTATTACCCTGGCAGACCTTATATCAATGTAGAAATTTCTCAGCTTCCTGGGAAGCATACAGTGTAAGGTGCCGTTAAGGCGCTGGAGCAATAACATTATCTTTCACTGTCTATAGCCAGGTACCCCTTTTACACTTGGGTGGAGTGAGGAAATTCATGTAAAGTGCCTTTCCCAAGAACAAAACGTCGGCCCTGCCACGGCCAGGACTCCAACCCAAGACCTTTCGGTCGCGTGTCTGACAGCCTAACCACTAGGTCACCGACGCCACCAACGAACACTTCACTTAACCTTGCGTATTTGACATTGAAATTGAATGTAGATGGGTAAAATAGACTTTACTTGTTGAACAGTTTGTGTCTGCAAAACCAGGGACACAATCACACTGGTAGTTGTTTACAAGGTCCACACACGTTCCGTTGTTTTGACAAGGATCCCCAGCACATTCATCCATATCTGAATTTCAAAGAAAATTGTGGCATATAGCGTACAATAACATCACCTTAACACACAAGTTTTCGGCCAATTATTTTCAACTGCATTTTGATGAAACTTACTATTCTCGCAGTGAGTCCAATTAAATCCCGGAACACATTGACATTCGTAGGTATTAATTTGATCTATGCATGTTCCATTGTTCTGACAAGGTTCCGCCACACACCCATCTATATCTGAAATGAAATAGATTCTATATCAGCAAAGAAAGGATCTTTTTTCATGAAAAGATACACGAATTGAATGATGTGTTCATTATTTTCAATTTTTGTAGAAACCCAAGGCATTGAAATAACAAAAATCCTGCAATTTGTAACATCTTTTGAGGGAACACTCTATTTCGATCCGTTGTCAGTACATTTATACGATTTCATTAAAATGAAATAATGTTCTTTTCTTTTTAAATTGTTGTGTTCCTATTAATAATAGTTTGTACAGACTTCAAATCAAACGTGATTTACCAATGCCAAAAATTAAAACCAAGCAAGAATAATCACCAAGACACCCTTTGTCAATATTCAGTATCATATTTCAAAAAGTGTGTCCATTCTGATACCCAATCTCCTTACTTTCTGTGCAGTTGGTTCCATTAAATCCTGCCACGCATTGACATTTGTAGCCATTGACGAGATCCACGCATGTTCCATTGTTCTCGCATGGTTGGTCAATACAGTCATCGATATCTGCAACAATGCGCAGGGCATAGATATAGAATAATTCTTTCTGCATTTCCTCTGACCCAATACTTGGTGGATAATGTAACACCATTCATAAAATCAACCAATGAAATACACTCTGTAGGCATCAGAACAGCGTTTCAATTACTGACGTCAGTATATTTTAAGACTATTTTACGACGATTAAATGTCGTCAAGGTCTTTCTACTGTTTCATAGTGTAGCGAAACAGTGATGTTTCTTTTTAAATCTTGGCAAAAATGTCAAAAGTATCAAACAAAAAAAGTAAACCAGGGCATAATTTGTCTGTCAATTTAATAAGATACACCACTTCAAGAATGTGTCGATTACTTTCAATTTTCGTTGAGAAATCCAAGATGTTTCCATTTCAAAAAGCGTGTAATTTGTACCAGATTTTGAGGGGAAAACTGTTTTTGTCCATTATCACTACATACATGTCCACGTATATACCATTTCCTTAAAATGAAATAATTTTACTTTCTCCTTGAATTTTTGTGATTCATTCCTTACAATAATAATTTGTACAAACTTAAAATCAAACGTGCTTTACGAATGCAATAAACTAAAAGAGATTAAAATTTAGTCCCAAAGAAACGCTTTGTGAATTTGCAAACATTTGATACGTACTCAATACGTTAAATACGTTACAGGTAGTCAATAGCCAGCATCATATTTGAAAACATGTGCCCTTTCTGATGCATACACTATATACAATCTCCTTACTTTGTGTGCAGTTGGTTCCATTCAATCCTGACGCACATTGACATTCGTAACCATTGATGAGATCCACGCATGTTCCATTGTTCTCACAAGGTTGGTCAACACATTCATCGATATCTACAACAATCGGCAAGGCATGAATAAAACAATAACTGTTTCTGCAATTTCTACCACTGAATAGTGCTCCTTCGTGCATAATGTAATACAATTCATATCATCAACCAATGCAACACACTTCGTAGTCATGATTAAAACTTTTTCATGACTAATTTCAACAACGAAGTATTGGATTATTTCATCAGGAGTAAAAGTTCCCGTTTGTGCATTGCGTTCTTGCACACTCACCGACAGTACAGTTTTTGCCGTTGAATCCCATAACACATGCACACTGGTAATCGTTGATGAGGTCTACACAGGTTCCATCATTCTGGCATGGTCCGTCAGAACACTCATCGATATCTACGAATATTACAAAATAGCATAATGATATCAGTAATAATAATGAGGATTGGTTTTATATACCGCTTTTTCCAGCTGTTCAAAGCGCTTTACAATACATTATTACCCTGGCAGACCTTATATCAATGTAGAAATTTCTCAGCTTCCTGGGAAGCATACAGTGTAAGGTGCCGTTAAGGCGCTGGAGCAATAACATTATCTTTCACTGTCTATAGCCAGGTACCCCTTTTACACTTGGGTGGAGTGAGGAAATTCATGTAAAGTGCCTTTCCCAAGAACAAAACGTCGGCCCTGCCACGGCCAGGACTCCAACCCAAGACCTTTCGGTCGCGTGTCTGACAGCCTAACCACTAGGTCACCGACGCCACCAACGAACACTTCACTTAACCTTGCGTATTTGACATTGAAATTGAATGTAGATGGGTAAAATAGACTTTACTTGTTGAACAGTTTGTGTCTGCAAAACCAGGGACACAATCACACTGGTAGTTGTTTACAAGGTCCACACACGTTCCGTTGTTTTGACAAGGATCCCCAGCACATTCATCCATATCTGAATTTCAAAGAAAATTGTGGCATATAGCGTACAATAACATCACCTTAACACACAAGTTTTCGGCCAATTATTTTCAACTGCATTTTGATGAAACTTACTATTCTCGCAGTGAGTCCAATTAAATCCCGGAACACATTGACATTCGTAGGTATTAATTTGATCTATGCATGTTCCATTGTTCTGACAAGGTTCCGCCACACACCCATCTATATCTGAAATGAAATAGATTCTATATCAGCAAAGAAAGGATCTTTTTTCATGAAAAGATACACGAATTGAATGATGTGTTCATTATTTTCAATTTTTGTAGAAACCCAAGGCATTGAAATAACAAAAATCCTGCAATTTGTAACATCTTTTGAGGGAACACTCTATTTCGATCCGTTGTCAGTACATTTATACGATTTCATTAAAATGAAATAATGTTCTTTTCTTTTTAAATTGTTGTGTTCCTATTAATAATAGTTTGTACAGACTTCAAATCAAACGTGATTTACCAATGCCAAAAATTAAAACCAAGCAAGAATAATCACCAAGACACCCTTTGTCAATATTCAGTATCATATTTCAAAAAGTGTGTCCATTCTGATACCCAATCTCCTTACTTTCTGTGCAGTTGGTTCCATTAAATCCTGCCACGCATTGACATTTGTAGCCATTGACGAGATCCACGCATGTTCCATTGTTCTCGCATGGTTGGTCAATACAGTCATCGATATCTACAACAATGCGCAGGGCATAGATATAGAATAATTCTTTCTGCATTTCCTCTGACCCAATACTTGGTGGATAATGTAACACCATTCATAAAATCAACCAATGAAATACACTCTGTAGGCATCAGAACAGCGTTTCAATTACTGACGTCAGTATATTTTAAGACTATTTTACGACGATTAAATGTCGTCAAGGTCTTTCTACTGTTTCATAGTGTAGCGAAACAGTGATGTTTCTTTTTAAATCTTGGCAAAAATGTCAAAAGTATCAAACAGAAAGGTAAACCAGGGCATAATTTGTCAATTTAATAAGATACACCACTTCAAGAATGTGTCGATTACTTTCAATTTTCGTTGAGAAATCCAAGATGTTTCCATTTCAAAAAGCGTGTAATTTGTACCAGATTTTGAGGGGAAAACTGTTTTTGTCCATTATCACTACATACATGTCCACGTATATACCATTTCCTTAAAATGAAATAATTTTACTTTCTCCTTGAATTTTTGTGATTCATTCCTTACAATAATAATTTGTACAAACTTAAAATCAAACGTGCTTTACGAATGCAATAAACTAAAAGAGATTAAAATTTAGTCCCAAAGAAACGCTTTGTGAATTTGCAAACATTTGATACGTACTCAATACGTTAAATACGTTACAGGTAGTCAATAGCCAGCATCATATTTGAAAACATGTGCCCTTTCTGATGCATACACTATATACAATCTCCTTACTTTGCGTGCAGTTGGTTCCATTCAATCCTGACGCACATTGACATTCGTAACCATTGATGAGATCCACGCATGTTCCATTGTTCTCACAAGGTTGGTCAACACATTCATCGATATCTACAACAATCGGCAAGGCATGAATAAAACAAT
Organism: Ostrea edulis; assembly: GCF_947568905.1. Taxonomy (NCBI): domain Eukaryota; kingdom Metazoa; phylum Mollusca; class Bivalvia; order Ostreida; family Ostreidae; genus Ostrea; species Ostrea edulis. Next base: position 49,731,928 of record NC_079169.1, on the reverse strand, counting down.
AACTGTTTCTGCAATTTCTACCACTGAATAGTGCTCCTTCGTGCATAATGTAATACAATTCATATCGTCAACCAATGCAACACACTTCGTAGTCATGATTAAAACTTTTTCATGACTAATTTCAACAACGAAGTATTGGATTATTTCATCAGGAGTAAAAGTTCCCGTTTGTGCATTGCGTTCTTGCACACTCACCGACAGTACAGTTTTTGCCGTTGAATCCCATAACACATGCACACTGGTAATCGTTGATGAGGTCTACACAGGTTCCATCATTCTGGCATGGTCCGTCAGAACACTCATCGATATCTACGAATATTACAAAATAGCATAATGATATCAGTAATAATAATGAGGATTGGTTTTATATAGCGCTTTTTCCAGCTGTTCAAAGCGCTTTACAATACATTATTACCCTGGCAGACCTTGTATCAATCTAGAAATTTCTCAGCTTCCTGGGAAGCATACAGTGTAAGGTGCCGTTAAGGCGCTGGAGCAATAACATTCTAACATTATCTTTCACTGTCTATAGCCAGGTACCCCTTTTACACTTGGGTGGAGTGAGGAAATTCATGTAAAGTGCCTTTCCCAAGAACAAAACGTCGGCCCTGCCACGGCCAGGACTCAAACCCAAGACCTTTCGGTCGCGCGTCTGACAGCCTAACCACTAGGTCACCGACGCCACCAACGAACACTTCACTTAACCTTGCGTATTTGACATTGACATTGAATGTAGATGGGTAAAATAGACTTTACTTGTTGAACAGTTTGTGTCTGCAAAACCAGGGACACAATCACACTGGTAGTTGTTTACAAGGTCCACACACGTTCCGTTGTTTTGACAAGGATCCCCAGCACATTCATCCATATCTGAATTTCAAAGAAAATTGTGGCATATAGCGTACAATAACATCACCTTAACACACAAGTTTTCGGCCAATTATTTTCAACTGCATTTTGATGAAACTTACTATTCTCGCAGTGAGTCCAATTAAATCCCGGAACACATTGACATTCGTAGGTATTAATTTGATCTATGCATGTTCCATTGTTCTGACAAGGTTCCGCCACACACCCATCTATATCTGAAATGAAATAGATTCTATATCAGCAAAGAAAGGATCTTTTTTCATGAAAAGATACACGAATTGAATGATGTGTTCATTATTTTCAATCTTTGTAGAAACCCAAGGCATTGAAATAACAAAAATCCTGCAATTTGTAACATCTTTTGAGGGAACACTCTATTTCGATCCGTTGTCAGTACATTTATACGATTTCATTAAAATGAAATAATGTTCTTTTCTTTTTAAATTGTTGTGTTCCTATTAATAATAGTTTGTACAGACTTCAAATCAAACGTGATTTACCAATGCCAAAAATTAAAACCAAGCAAGAATAATCACCAAGACACCCTTTGTCAATATTCAGTATCATATTTCAAAAAGTGTGTCCATTCTGATACCCAATCTCCTTACTTTCTGTGCAGTTGGTTCCATTAAATCCTGCCACGCATTGACATTTGTAGCCATTGACGAGATCCACGCATGTTCCATTGTTCTCGCATGGTTGGTCAATACAGTCATCGATATCTGCAACAATGCGCAGGGCATAGATATAGAATAATTCTTTCTGCATTTCCTCTGACCCAATACTTGGTGGATAATGTAACACCATTCATAAAATCAACCAATGAAATACACTCTGTAGGCATCAGAACAGCGTTTCAATTACTGACGTCAGTATATTTTAAGACTATTTTACGACGATTAAATGTCGTCAAGGTCTTTCTACTGTTTCATAGTGTAGCGAAACAGTGATGTTTCTTTTTAAATCTTGGCAAAAATGTCAAAAGTATCAAACAGAAAGGTAAACCAGGGCATAATTTGTCAATTTAATAAGATACACCACTTCAAGAATGTGTCGATTACTTTCAATTTTCGTTGAGAAATCCAAGATGTTTCCATTTCAAAAAGCGTGTAATTTGTACCAGATTTTGAGGGGAAAACTGTTTTTGTCCATTATCACTACATACATGTCCACGTATATACTATTTCCTTAAAATGAAATAATTTTACTTTCTCCTTGAATTTTTGTGATTCATTCCTTACAATAATAATTTGTACAAACTTAAAATCAAACGTGCTTTACGAATGCAATAAACTAAAAGAGATTAAAATTTAGTCCCAAAGAAACGCTTTGTGAATTTGCAAACATTTGATACGTACTCAATACGTTAAATACGTTACAGGTAGTCAATAGCCAGCATCATATTTGAAAACATGTGCCCTTTCTGATGCATACACTATATACAATCTCCTTACTTTGCGTGCAGTTGGTTCCATTCAATCCTGACGCACATTGACATTCGTAACCATTGATGAGATCCACGCATGTTCCATTGTTCTCACAAGGTTGGTCAACACATTCATCGATATCTACAACAATCGGCAAGGCATGAATAAAACAATAACTGTTTCTGCAATTTCTACCACTGAATAGTGCTCCTTCGTGCATAATGTAATACAATTCATATCATCAACCAATGCAACACACTTCGTAGTCATGATTAAAACTTTTTCATGACTAATTTCAACAACGAAGTATTGGATTATTTCATCAGGAGTAAAAGTTCCCGTTTGTGCATTGCGTTCTTGCACACTCACCGACAGTACAGTTTTTGCCGTTGAATCCCATAACACATGCACACTGGTAATCGTTGATGAGGTCTACACAGGTTCCATCATTCTGGCATGGTCCGTCAGAACACTCATCGATATCTACGAATATTACAAAATAGCATAATGATATCAGTAATAATAATGAGGATTGGTTTTATATACCGCTTTTTCCAGCTGTTCAAAGCGCTTTACAATACATTATTACCCTGGCAGACCTTATATCAATGTAGAAATTTCTCAGCTTCCTGGGAAGCATACAGTGTAAGGTGCCGTTAAGGCGCTGGAGCAATAACATTATCTTTCACTGTCTATAGCCAGGTACCCCTTTTACACTTGGGTGGAGTGAGGAAATTCATGTAAAGTGCCTTTCCCAAGAACAAAACGTCGGCCCTGCCACGGCCAGGACTCCAACCCAAGACCTTTCGGTCGCGCGTCTGACAGCCTAACCACTAGGTCACCGACGCCACCAACGAACACTTCACTTAACCTTGCGTATTTGACATTGAAATTGAATGTAGATGGGTAAAATAGACTTTACTTGTTGAACAGTTTGTGTCTGCAAAACCAGGGACACAATCACACTGGTAGTTGTTTACAAGGTCCACACACGTTCCGTTGTTTTGACAAGGATCCCCAGCACATTCATCCATATCTGAATTTCAAAGAAAATTGTGGGATATAGCGTACAATAGCATCACCTTAACACACAAGTTTTCGGCCAATTATTTTCAACTGCATTTTGATGAAACTTACTATTCTCGCAGTGAGTCCAATTAAATCCCGGAACACATTGACATTCGTAGGTATTAATTTGATCTATGCATGTTCCATTGTTCTGACAAGGTTCCGCCACACACCCATCTATATCTGAAATGAAATAGATTCTATATCAGCAAAGAAAGGATCTTTTTTCATGAAAAGATACACGAATTGAATGATGTGTTCATTATTTTCAATTTTTGTAGAAACCCAAGGCATTGAAATAACAAAAATCCTGCAATTTGTAACATCTTTTGAGGGAACACTCTATTTCGATCCGTTGTCAGTACATTTATACGATTTCATTAAAATGAAATAATGTTCTTTTCTTTTTAAATTGTTGTGTTCCTATTAATAATAGTTTGTACAGACTTCAAATCAAACGTGATTTACCAATGCCAAAAATTAAAACCAAGCAAGAATAATCACCAAGACACCCTTTGTCAATATTCAGTATCATATTTCAAAAAGCGTGTCCATTCTGATACCCAATCTCCTTACTTTCTGTGCAGTTGGTTCCATTAAATCCTGCCACGCATTGACATTTGTAGCCATTGACGAGATCCACGCATGTTCCATTGTTCTCGCATGGTTGGTCAATACAGTCATCGATATCTGCAACAATGCGCAGGGCATAGATATAGAATAATTCTTTCTGCATTTCCTCTGACCCAATACTTGGTGGATAATGTAACACCATTCATAAAATCAACCAATGAAATACACTCTGTAGGCATCAGAACAGCGTTTCAATTACTGACGTCAGTATATTTTAAGACTATTTTACGACGATTAAATGTCGTCAAGGTCTTTCTACTGTTTCATAGTGTAGCGAAACAGTGATGTTTCTTTTTAAATCTTGGCAAAAATGTCAAAAGTATCAAACAGAAAGGTAAACCAGGGCATAATTTGTCAATTTAATAAGATACACCACTTCAAGAATGTGTCGATTACTTTCAATTTTCGTTGAGAAATCCAAGATGTTTCCATTTCAAAAAGCGTGTAATTTGTACCAGATTTTGAGGGGAAAACTGTTTTTGTCCATTATCACTACATACATGTCCACGTATATACCATTTCCTTAAAATGAAATAATTTTACTTTCTCCTTGAATTTTTGTGATTCATTCCTTACAATAATAATTTGTACAAACTTAAAATCAAACGTGCTTTACGAATGCAATAAACTAAAAGAGATTAAAATTTAGTCCCAAAGAAACGCTTTGTGAATTTGCAAACATTTGATACGTACTCAATACGTTAAATACGTTACAGGTAGTCAATAGCCAGCATCATATTTGAAAACATGTGCCCTTTCTGATGCATACACTATATACAATCTCCTTACTTTGCGTGCAGTTGGTTCCATTCAATCCTGACGCACATTGACATTCGTAACCATTGATGAGATCCACGCATGTTCCATTGTTCTCACAAGGTTGGTCAACACATTCATCGATATCTACAACAATCGGCAAGGCATGAATAAAACAATAACTGTTTCTGCAATTTCTACCACTGAATAGTGCTCCTTCGTGCATAATGTAATACAATTCATATCATCAACCAATGCAACACACTTCGTAGTCATGATTAAAACTTTTTCATGACTAATTTCAACAACGAAGTATTGGATTATTTCATCAGGAGTAAAAGTTCCCGTTTGTGCATTGCGTTCTTGCACACTCACCGACAGTACAGTTTTTGCCGTTGAATCCCATAACACATGCACACTGGTAATCGTTGATGAGGTCTACACAGGTTCCATCATTCTGGCATGGTCCGTCAGAACACTCATCGATATCTACGAATATTACAAAATAGCATAATGATATCAGTAATAATAATGAGGATTGGTTTTATATAGCGCTTTTTCCAGCTGTTCAAAGCGCTTTACAATACATTATTACCCTGGCAGACCTTATATCAATGTAGAAATTTCTCAGCTTCCTGGGAAGCATACAGTGTAAGGTGCCGTTAAGGCGCTGGAGCAATAACATTATCTTTCACTGTCTATAGCCAGGTACCCCTTTTACACTTGGGTGGAGTGAGGAAATTCATGTAAAGTGCCTTTCCCAAGAACAAAACGTCGGCCCTGCCACGGCCAGGACTCCAACCCAAGACCTTTCGGTCGCGTGTCTGACAGCCTAACCACTAGGTCACCGACGCCACCAACGAACACTTCACTTAACCTTGCGTATTTGACATTGAAATTGAATGTAGATGGGTAAAATAGACTTTACTTGTTGAACAGTTTGTGTCTGCAAAACCAGGGACACAATCACACTGGTAGTTGTTTACAAGGTCCACACACGTTCCGTTGTTTTGACAAGGATCCCCAGCACATTCATCCATATCTGAATTTCAAAGAAAATTGTGGCATATAGCGTACAATAACATCACCTTAACACACAAGTTTTCGGCCAATTATTTTCAACTGCATTTTGATGAAACTTACTATTCTCGCAGTGAGTCCAATTAAATCCCGGAACACATTGACATTCGTAGGTATTAATTTGATCTATGCATGTTCCATTGTTCTGACAAGGTTCCGCCACACACCCATCTATATCTGAAATGAAATAGATTCTATATCAGCAAAGAAAGGATCTTTTTTCATGAAAAGATACACGAATTGAATGATGTGTTCATTATTTTCAATTTTTGTAGAAACCCAAGGCATTGAAATAACAAAAATCCTGCAATTTGTAACATCTTTTGAGGGAACACTCTATTTCGATCCGTTGTCAGTACATTTATACGATTTCATTAAAATGAAATAATGTTCTTTTCTTTTTAAATTGTTGTGTTCCTATTAATAATAGTTTGTACAGACTTCAAATCAAACGTGATTTACCAATGCCAAAAATTAAAACCAAGCAAGAATAATCACCAAGACACCCTTTGTCAATATTCAGTATCATATTTCAAAAAGTGTGTCCATTCTGATACCCAATCTCCTTACTTTCTGTGCAGTTGGTTCCATTAAATCCTGCCACGCATTGACATTTGTAGCCATTGACGAGATCCACGCATGTTCCATTGTTCTCGCATGGTTGGTCAATACAGTCATCGATATCTGCAACAATGCGCAGGGCATAGATATAGAATAATTCTTTCTGCATTTCCTCTGACCCAATACTTGGTGGATAATGTAACACCATTCATAAAATCAACCAATGAAATACACTCTGTAGGCATCAGAACAGCGTTTCAATTACTGACGTCAGTATATTTTAAGACTATTTTACGACGATTAAATGTCGTCAAGGTCTTTCTACTGTTTCATAGTGTAGCGAAACAGTGATGTTTCTTTTTAAATCTTGGCAAAAATGTCAAAAGTATCAAACAAAAAAAGTAAACCAGGGCATAATTTGTCTGTCAATTTAATAAGATACACCACTTCAAGAATGTGTCGATTACTTTCAATTTTCGTTGAGAAATCCAAGATGTTTCCATTTCAAAAAGCGTGTAATTTGTACCAGATTTTGAGGGGAAAACTGTTTTTGTCCATTATCACTACATACATGTCCACGTATATACCATTTCCTTAAAATGAAATAATTTTACTTTCTCCTTGAATTTTTGTGATTCATTCCTTACAATAATAATTTGTACAAACTTAAAATCAAACGTGCTTTACGAATGCAATAAACTAAAAGAGATTAAAATTTAGTCCCAAAGAAACGCTTTGTGAATTTGCAAACATTTGATACGTACTCAATACGTTAAATACGTTACAGGTAGTCAATAGCCAGCATCATATTTGAAAACATGTGCCCTTTCTGATGCATACACTATATACAATCTCCTTACTTTGTGTGCAGTTGGTTCCATTCAATCCTGACGCACATTGACATTCGTAACCATTGATGAGATCCACGCATGTTCCATTGTTCTCACAAGGTTGGTCAACACATTCATCGATATCTACAACAATCGGCAAGGCATGAATAAAACAATAACTGTTTCTGCAATTTCTACCACTGAATAGTGCTCCTTCGTGCATAATGTAATACAATTCATATCATCAACCAATGCAACACACTTCGTAGTCATGATTAAAACTTTTTCATGACTAATTTCAACAACGAAGTATTGGATTATTTCATCAGGAGTAAAAGTTCCCGTTTGTGCATTGCGTTCTTGCACACTCACCGACAGTACAGTTTTTGCCGTTGAATCCCATAACACATGCACACTGGTAATCGTTGATGAGGTCTACACAGGTTCCATCATTCTGGCATGGTCCGTCAGAACACTCATCGATATCTACGAATATTACAAAATAGCATAATGATATCAGTAATAATAATGAGGATTGGTTTTATATAGCGCTTTTTCCAGCTGTTCAAAGCGCTTTACAATACATTATTACCCTGGCAGACCTTATATCAATGTAGAAATTTCTCAGCTTCCTGGGAAGCATACAGTGTAAGGTGCCGTTAAGGCGCTGGAGCAATAACATTATCTTTCACTGTCTATAGCCAGGTACCCCTTTTACACTTGGGTGGAGTGAGGAAATTCATGTAAAGTGCCTTTCCCAAGAACAAAACGTCGGCCCTGCCACGGCCAGGACTCCAACCCAAGACCTTTCGGTCGCGTGTCTGACAGCCTAACCACTAGGTCACCGACGCCACCAACGAACACTTCACTTAACCTTGCGTATTTGACATTGAAATTGAATGTAGATGGGTAAAATAGACTTTACTTGTTGAACAGTTTGTGTCTGCAAAACCAGGGACACAATCACACTGGTAGTTGTTTACAAGGTCCACACACGTTCCGTTGTTTTGACAAGGATCCCCAGCACATTCATCCATATCTGAATTTCAAAGAAAATTGTGGCATATAGCGTACAATAACATCACCTTAACACACAAGTTTTCGGCTAATTATTTTCAACTGCATTTTGATGAAACTTACTATTCTCGCAGTGAGTCCAATTAAATCCCGGAACACATTGACATTCGTAGGTATTAATTTGATCTATGCATGTTCCATTGTTCTGACAAGGTTCCGCCACACACCCATCTATATCTGAAATGAAATAGATTCTATATCAGCAAAGAAAGGATCTTTTTTCATGAAAAGATACACGAATTGAATGATGTGTTCATTATTTTCAATTTTTGTAGAAACCCAAGGCATTGAAATAACAAAAATCCTGCAATTTGTAACATCTTTTGAGGGAACACTCTATTTCGATCCGTTGTCAGTACATTTATACGATTTCATTAAAATGAAATAATGTTCTTTTCTTTTTAAATTGTTGTGTTCCTATTAATAATAGTTTGTACAGACTTCAAATCAAACGTGATTTACCAATGCCAAAAATTAAAACCAAGCAAGAATAATCACCAAGACACCCTTTGTCAATATTCAGTATCATATTTCAAAAAGTGTGTCCATTCTGATACCCAATCTCCTTACTTTCTGTGCAGTTGGTTCCATTAAATCCTGCCACGCATTGACATTTGTAGCCATTGACGAGATCCACGCATGTTCCATTGTTCTCGCATGGTTGGTCAATACAGTCATCGATATCTACAACAATGCGCAGGGCATAGATATAGAATAATTCTTTCTGCATTTCCTCTGACCCAATACTTGGTGGATAATGTAACACCATTCATAAAATCAACCAATGAAATACACTCTGTAGGCATCAGAACAGCGTTTCAATTACTGACGTCAGTATATTTTAAGACTATTTTACGACGATTAAATGTCGTCAAGGTCTTTCTACTGTTTCATAGTGTAGCGAAACAGTGATGTTTCTTTTTAAATCTTGGCAAAAATGTCAAAAGTATCAAACAGAAAGGTAAACCAGGGCATAATTTGTCAATTTAATAAGATACACCACTTCAAGAATGTGTCGATTACTTTCAATTTTCGTTGAGAAATCCAAGATGTTTCCATTTCAAAAAGCGTGTAATTTGTACCAGATTTTGAGGGGAAAACTGTTTTTGTCCATTATCACTACATACATGTCCACGTATATACCATTTCCTTAAAATGAAATAATTTTACTTTCTCCTTGAATTTTTGTGATTCATTCCTTACAATAATAATTTGTACAAACTTAAAATCAAACGTGCTTTACGAATGCAATAAACTAAAAGAGATTAAAATTTAGTCCCAAAGAAACGCTTTGTGAATTTGCAAACATTTGATACGTACTCAATACGTTAAATACGTTACAGGTAGTCAATAGCCAGCATCATATTTGAAAACATGTGCCCTTTCTGATGCATACACTATATACAATCTCCTTACTTTGCGTGCAGTTGGTTCCATTCAATCCTGACGCACATTGACATTCGTAACCATTGATGAGATCCACGCATGTTCCATTGTTCTCACAAGGTTGGTCAACACATTCATCGATATCTACAACAATCGGCAAGGCATGAATAAAACAATAACTGTTTCTGCAATTTCTACCACTGAATAGTGCTCCTTCGTGCATAATGTAATACAATTCATATCGTCAACCAATGCAACACACTTCGTAGTCATGATTAAAACTTTTTCATGACTAATTTCAACAACGAAGTATTGGATTATTTCATCAGGAGTAAAAGTTCCCGTTTGTGCATTGCGTTCTTGCACACTCACCGACAGTACAGTTTTTGCCGTTGAATCCCATAACACATGCACACTGGTAATCGTTGATGAGGTCTACACAGGTTCCATCATTCTGGCATGGTCCGTCAGAACACTCATCGATATCTACGAATATTACAAAATAGCATAATGATATCAGTAATAATAATGAGGATTGGTTTTATATAGCGCTTTTTCCAGCTGTTCAAAGCGCTTTACAATACATTATTACCCTGGCAGACCTTGTATCAATCTAGAAATTTCTCAGCTTCCTGGGAAGCATACAGTGTAAGGTGCCGTTAAGGCGCTGGAGCAATAACATTCTAACATTATCTTTCACTGTCTATAGCCAGGTACCCCTTTTACACTTGGGTGGAGTGAGGAAATTCATGTAAAGTGCCTTTCCCAAGAACAAAACGTCGGCCCTGCCACGGCCAGGACTCAAACCCAAGACCTTTCGGTCGCGCGTCTGACAGCCTAACCACTAGGTCACCGACGCCACCAACGAACACTTCACTTAACCTTGCGTATTTGACATTGACATTGAATGTAGATGGGTAAAATAGACTTTACTTGTTGAACAGTTTGTGTCTGCAAAACCAGGGACACAATCACACTGGTAGTTGTTTACAAGGTCCACACACGTTCCGTTGTTTTGACAAGGATCCCCAGCACATTCATCCATATCTGAATTTCAAAGAAAATTGTGGCATATAGCGTACAATAACATCACCTTAACACACAAGTTTTCGGCCAATTATTTTCAACTGCATTTTGATGAAACTTACTATTCTCGCAGTGAGTCCAATTAAATCCCGGAACACATTGACATTCGTAGGTATTAATTTGATCTATGCATGTTCCATTGTTCTGACAAGGTTCCGCCACACACCCATCTATATCTGAAATGAAATAGATTCTATATCAGCAAAGAAAGGATCTTTTTTCATGAAAAGATACACGAATTGAATGATGTGTTCATTATTTTCAATCTTTGTAGAAACCCAAGGCATTGAAATAACAAAAATCCTGCAATTTGTAACATCTTTTGAGGGAACACTCTATTTCGATCCGTTGTCAGTACATTTATACGATTTCATTAAAATGAAATAATGTTCTTTTCTTTTTAAATTGTTGTGTTCCTATTAATAATAGTTTGTACAGACTTCAAATCAAACGTGATTTACCAATGCCAAAAATTAAAACCAAGCAAGAATAATCACCAAGACACCCTTTGTCAATATTCAGTATCATATTTCAAAAAGTGTGTCCATTCTGATACCCAATCTCCTTACTTTCTGTGCAGTTGGTTCCATTAAATCCTGCCACGCATTGACATTTGTAGCCATTGACGAGATCCACGCATGTTCCATTGTTCTCGCATGGTTGGTCAATACAGTCATCGATATCTGCAACAATGCGCAGGGCATAGATATAGAATAATTCTTTCTGCATTTCCTCTGACCCAATACTTGGTGGATAATGTAACACCATTCATAAAATCAACCAATGAAATACACTCTGTAGGCATCAGAACAGCGTTTCAATTACTGACGTCAGTATATTTTAAGACTATTTTACGACGATTAAATGTCGTCAAGGTCTTTCTACTGTTTCATAGTGTAGCGAAACAGTGATGTTTCTTTTTAAATCTTGGCAAAAATGTCAAAAGTATCAAACAGAAAGGTAAACCAGGGCATAATTTGTCAATTTAATAAGATACACCACTTCAAGAATGTGTCGATTACTTTCAATTTTCGTTGAGAAATCCAAGATGTTTCCATTTCAAAAAGCGTGTAATTTGTACCAGATTTTGAGGGGAAAACTGTTTTTGTCCATTATCACTACATACATGTCCACGTATATACTATTTCCTTAAAATGAAATAATTTTACTTTCTCCTTGAATTTTTGTGATTCATTCCTTACAATAATAATTTGTACAAACTTAAAATCAAACGTGCTTTACGAATGCAATAAACTAAAAGAGATTAAAATTTAGTCCCAAAGAAACGCTTTGTGAATTTGCAAACATTTGATACGTACTCAATACGTTAAATACGTTACAGGTAGTCAATAGCCAGCATCATATTTGAAAACATGTGCCCTTTCTGATGCATACACTATATACAATCTCCTTACTTTGCGTGCAGTTGGTTCCATTCAATCCTGACGCACATTGACATTCGTAACCATTGATGAGATCCACGCATGTTCCATTGTTCTCACAAGGTTGGTCAACACATTCATCGATATCTACAACAATCGGCAAGGCATGAATAAAACAATAACTGTTTCTGCAATTTCTACCACTGAATAGTGCTCCTTCGTGCATAATGTAATACAATTCATATCATCAACCAATGCAACACACTTCGTAGTCATGATTAAAACTTTTTCATGACTAATTTCAACAACGAAGTATTGGATTATTTCATCAGGAGTAAAAGTTCCCGTTTGTGCATTGCGTTCTTGCACACTCACCGACAGTACAGTTTTTGCCGTTGAATCCCATAACACATGCACACTGGTAATCGTTGATGAGGTCTACACAGGTTCCATCATTCTGGCATGGTCCGTCAGAACACTCATCGATATCTACGAATATTACAAAATAGCATAATGATATCAGTAATAATAATGAGGATTGGTTTTATATACCGCTTTTTCCAGCTGTTCAAAGCGCTTTACAATACATTATTACCCTGGCAGACCTTATATCAATGTAGAAATTTCTCAGCTTCCTGGGAAGCATACAGTGTAAGGTGCCGTTAAGGCGCTGGAGCAATAACATTATCTTTCACTGTCTATAGCCAGGTACCCCTTTTACACTTGGGTGGAGTGAGGAAATTCATGTAAAGTGCCTTTCCCAAGAACAAAACGTCGGCCCTGCCACGGCCAGGACTCCAACCCAAGACCTTTCGGTCGCGCGTCTGACAGCCTAACCACTAGGTCACCGACGCCACCAACGAACACTTCACTTAACCTTGCGTATTTGACATTGAAATTGAATGTAGATGGGTAAAATAGACTTTACTTGTTGAACAGTTTGTGTCTGCAAAACCAGGGACACAATCACACTGGTAGTTGTTTACAAGGTCCACACACGTTCCGTTGTTTTGACAAGGATCCCCAGCACATTCATCCATATCTGAATTTCAAAGAAAATTGTGGGATATAGCGTACAATAGCATCACCTTAACACACAAGTTTTCGGCCAATTATTTTCAACTGCATTTTGATGAAACTTACTATTCTCGCAGTGAGTCCAATTAAATCCCGGAACACATTGACATTCGTAGGTATTAATTTGATCTATGCATGTTCCATTGTTCTGACAAGGTTCCGCCACACACCCATCTATATCTGAAATGAAATAGATTCTATATCAGCAAAGAAAGGATCTTTTTTCATGAAAAGATACACGAATTGAATGATGTGTTCATTATTTTCAATTTTTGTAGAAACCCAAGGCATTGAAATAACAAAAATCCTGCAATTTGTAACATCTTTTGAGGGAACACTCTATTTCGATCCGTTGTCAGTACATTTATACGATTTCATTAAAATGAAATAATGTTCTTTTCTTTTTAAATTGTTGTGTTCCTATTAATAATAGTTTGTACAGACTTCAAATCAAACGTGATTTACCAATGCCAAAAATTAAAACCAAGCAAGAATAATCACCAAGACACCCTTTGTCAATATTCAGTATCATATTTCAAAAAGCGTGTCCATTCTGATACCCAATCTCCTTACTTTCTGTGCAGTTGGTTCCATTAAATCCTGCCACGCATTGACATTTGTAGCCATTGACGAGATCCACGCATGTTCCATTGTTCTCGCATGGTTGGTCAATACAGTCATCGATATCTGCAACAATGCGCAGGGCATAGATATAGAATAATTCTTTCTGCATTTCCTCTGACCCAATACTTGGTGGATAATGTAACACCATTCATAAAATCAACCAATGAAATACACTCTGTAGGCATCAGAACAGCGTTTCAATTACTGACGTCAGTATATTTTAAGACTATTTTACGACGATTAAATGTCGTCAAGGTCTTTCTACTGTTTCATAGTGTAGCGAAACAGTGATGTTTCTTTTTAAATCTTGGCAAAAATGTCAAAAGTATCAAACAAAAAAGTAAACCAGGGCATAATTTGTCTGTCAATTTAATAAGATACACCACTTCAAGAATATGTCGATTACTTTCAATTTTCGTTGAGAAATCCAAGATGTTTCCATTTCAAAAAGCGTGTAATTTGTACCAGGTTTTGAGGGGAAAACTGTTTTTGTCCATTATCACTACATACATGTCCACGTATATACCATTTCCTTAAAATGAAATAATTTTACTTTCTCCTTGAATTTTTGTGATTCATTCCTTACAATAATAATTTGTACAAACTTAAAATCAAACGTGCTTTACGAATGCAATAAACTAAAAGAGATTAAAATTTAGTCCCAAAGAAACGCTTTGTGAATTTGCAAACATTTGATACGTACTCAATACGTTAAATACGTTACAGGTAGTCAATAACCAGCATCATATTTGAAAACATGTGCCCTTTCTGATGCATACACTATATACAATCTCCTTACTTTGCGTGCAGTTGGTTCCATTCAATCCTGACGCACATTGACATTCGTAACCATTGATGAGATCCACGCATGTTCCATTGTTCTCACAAGGTTGGTCAACACATTCATCGATATCTACAACAATCGGCAAGGCATGAATAAAACAATAACTGTTTCTGCAATTTCTACCACTGAATAGTGCTCCTTCGTGCATAATGTAATACAATTCATATCATCAACCAATGCAACACACTTCGTAGTCATGATTAAAACTTTTTCATGACTAATTTCAACAACGAAGTATTGGATTATTTCATCAGGAGTAAAAGTTCCCGTTTGTGCATTGCGTTCTTGCACACTCACCGACAGTACAGTTTTTGCCGTTGAATCCCATAACACATGCACACTGGTAATCGTTGATGAGGTCTACACAGGTTCCATCATTCTGGCATGGTCCGTCAGAACACTCATCGATATCTACGAATATTACAAAATAGCATAATGATATCAGTAATAATAATGAGGATTGGTTTTATATACCGCTTTTTCCAGCTGTTCAAAGCGCTTTACAATACATTATTACCCTGGCAGACCTTATATCAATGTAGAAATTTCTCAGCTTCCTGGGAAGCATACAGTGTAAGGTGCCGTTAAGGCGCTGGAGCAATAACATTATCTTTCACTGTCTATAGCCAGGTACCCCTTTTACACTTGGGTGGAGTGAGGAAATTCATGTAAAGTGCCTTTCCCAAGAACAAAACGTCGGCCCTGCCACGGCCAGGACTCAAACCCAAGACCTTTCGGTCGCGCGTCTGACAGCCTAACCACTAGGTCACCGACGCCACCAACGAACACTTCACTTAACCTTGCGTATTTGACATTGACATTGAATGTAGATGGGTAAAATAGACTTTACTTGTTGAACAGTTTGTGTCTGCAAAACCAGGGACACAATCACACTGGTAGTTGTTTACAAGGTCCACACACGTTCCGTTGTTTTGACAAGGATCCCCAGCACATTCATCCATATCTGAATTTCAAAGAAAATTGTGGGATATAGCGTACAATAACATCACCTTAACACACAAGTTTTCGGCCAATCATTTTCAACTGCATTTTGATGAAACTTACTATTCTCGCAGTGAGTCCAATTAAATCCCGGAACACATTGACATTCGTAGGTATTAATTTGATCTATGCATGTTCCATTGTTCTGACAAGGTTCCGCCACACACCCATCTATATCTGAAATGAAATAGATTCTATATCAGCAAAGAAAGGATCTTTTTTCATGAAAAGATACACGAATTGAATGATGTGTTCATTATTTTCAATTTTTGTAGAAACCCAAGGCATTGAAATAACAAAAATCCTGCAATTTGTAACATCTTTTGAGGGAACACTCTATTTCGATCCGTTGTCAGTACATTTATACGATTTCATTAAAATGAAATAATGTTCTTTTCTTTTTAAATTGTTGTGTTCCTATTAATAATAGTTTGTACAGACTTCAAATCAAACGTGATTTACCAATGCCAAAAATTAAAACCAAGCAAGAATAATCACCAAGACACCCTTTGTCAATATTCAGTATCATATTTCAAAAAGCGTGTCCATTCTGATACCCAATCTCCTTACTTTCTGTGCAGTTGGTTCCATTAAATCCTGCCACGCATTGACATTTGTAGCCATTGACGAGATCCACGCATGTTCCATTGTTCTCGCATGGTTGGTCAATACAGTCATCGATATCTGCAACAATGCGCAGGGCATAGATATAGAATAATTCTTTCTGCATTTCCTCTGACCCAATACTTGGTGGATAATGTAACACCATTCATAAAATCAACCAATGAAATACACTCTGTAGGCATCAGAACAGCGTTTCAATTACTGACGTCAGTATATTTTAAGACTATTTTACGACGATTAAATGTCGTCAAGGTCTTTCTACTGTTTCATAGTGTAGCGAAACAGTGATGTTTCTTTTTAAATCTTGGCAAAAATGTCAAAAGTATCAAACAGAAAGGTAAACCAGGGCATAATTTGTCAATTTAATAAGATACACCACTTCAAGAATGTGTCGATTACTTTCAATTTTCGTTGAGAAATCCAAGATGTTTCCATTTCAAAAAGCGTGTAATTTGTACCAGATTTTGAGGGGAAAACTGTTTTTGTCCATTATCACTACATACATGTCCACGTATATACCATTTCCTTAAAATGAAATAATTTTACTTTCTCCTTGAATTTTTGTGATTCATTCCTTACAATAATAATTTGTACAAACTTAAAATCAAATGTGCTTTACGAATGCAATAAACTAAAAGAGATTAAAATTTAGTCCCAAAGAAACGCTTTGTGAATTTGCAAACATTTGATACGTACTCAATACGTTAAATACGTTACAGGTAGTCAATAGCCAGCATCATATTTGAAAACATGTGCCCTTTCTGATGCATACACTATATACAATCTCCTTACTTTGCGTGCAGTTGGTTCCATTCAATCCTGACGCACATTGACATTCGTAACCATTGATGAGATCCACGCATGTTCCATTGTTCTCACAAGGTTGGTCAACACATTCATCGATATCTACAACAATCGGCAAGGCATGAATAAAACAATAACTGTTTCTGCAATTTCTACCACTGAATAGTGCTCCTTCGTGCATAATGTAATACAATTCATATCGTCAACCAATGCAACACACTTCGTAGTCATGATTAAAACTTTTTCATGACTAATTTCAACAACGAAGTATTGGATTATTTCATCAGGAGTAAAAGTTCCCGTTTGTGCATTGCGTTCTTGCACACTCACCGACAGTACAGTTTTTGCCGTTGAATCCCATAACACATGCACACTGGTAATCGTTGATGAGGTCTACACAGGTTCCATCATTCTGGCATGGTCCGTCAGAACACTCATCGATATCTACGAATATTACAAAATAGCATAATGATATCAATAATGATAATGAGGATTGTTTTATATAGCGCTTTTTCCAGCTGTTCAAAGCGCTTTACAATACATTATTACCCTGGCAGACCTTATATCAATCTAGAAATTTCTCAGCTTCCTGGGAAGCATACAGTGTAAGGTGCCGTTAAGGCGCTGGAGCAATAACATTCTAACATTATGTTTCACTGTCTATAGCCAGGTACCCCTTTTACACTTGGGTGGAGTGAGGAAATTCATGTAAAGTGCCTTTCCCAAGAACAAAACGTCGGCCCTGCCACGGCCAGGACTCCAACCCAAGACCTTTCGGTCGCGCGTCTGACATCCTAACCACTAGGTCACCGACGCCACCAACGAACACTTCACTTAACCTTGCGTATTTGACATTGAAATTGAATGTAGATGGGTAAAATAGACTTTACTTGTTGAACAGTTTGTGTCTGCAAAACCAGGGACACAATCACACTGGTAGTTGTTTACAAGGTCCACACACGTTCCGTTGTTTTGACAAGGATCCCCAGCACATTCATCCATATCTGAATTTCAAAGAAAATTGTGGGATATAGCGTACAATAACATCACCTTAACACACAAGTTTTCGGCCAATTATTTTCAACTGCATTTTGATGAAACTTACTATTCTCGCAGTGAGTCCAATTAAATCCCGGAACACATTGACATTCGTAGGTATTAATTTGATCTATGCATGTTCCATTGTTCTGACAAGGTTCCGCCACACACCCATCTATATCTGAAATGAAATAGATTCTATATCAGCAAAGAAAGGATCTTTTTTCATGAAAAGATACACGAATTGAATGATGTGTTCATTATTTTCAATTTTTGTAGAAACCCAAGGCATTGAAATAACAAAAATCCTGCAATTTGTACCATCTTTTGAGGGAACACTCTATTTCGATTCGTTGTCAGTATATTTACATGTATACGATTTCATTAAAATGAAATAATCTTTTCTTTTTAAATTGTTGTGTTCCTATTAATAATAGTTTGTACAGACTTCAAATCAAACGTGATTTACCAATGCCAAAAATTAAAACCAAGCAAGAATAATCACCAAGACACCCTTTGTCAATATTCAGTATCATATTTCAAAAAGTGTGTCCATTCTGATACCCAATCTCCTTACTTTCTGTGCAGTTGGTTCCATTAAATCCTGCCACGCATTGACATTTGTAGCCATTGACGAGATCCACGCATGTTCCATTGTTCTCGCATGGTTGGTCAATACAGTCATCGATATCTGCAACAATGCGCAGGGCATAGATATAGAATAATTCTTTCTGCATTTCCTCTGACCCAATACTTGGTGGATAATGTAACACCATTCATAAAATCAACCAATGAAATACACTCTGTAGGCATCAGAACAGCGTTTCAATTACTGACGTCAGTATATTTTAAGACTATTTTACGACGATTAAATGTCGTCAAGGTCTTTCTACTGTTTCATAGTGTAGCGAAACAGTGATGTTTCTTTTTAAATCTTGGCAAAAATGTCAAAAGTATCAAACAGAAAGGTAAACCAGGGCATAATTTGTCAATTTAATAAGATACACCACTTCAAGAATGTGTCGATTACTTTCAATTTTCGTTGAGAAATCCAAGATGTTTCCATTTCAAAAAGCGTGTAATTTGTACCAGATTTTGAGGGGAAAACTGTTTTTGTCCATTATCACTACATACATGTCCACGTATATACCATTTCCTTAAAATGAAATAATTTTACTTTCTCCTTGAATTTTTGTGATTCATTCCTTACAATAATAATTTGTACAAACTTAAAATCAAATGTGCTTTACGAATGCAATAAACTAAAAGAGATTAAAATTTAGTCCCAAAGAAACGCTTTGTGAATTTGCAAACATTTGATACGTACTCAATACGTTAAATACGTTACAGGTAGTCAATAGCCAGCATCATATTTGAAAACATGTGCCCTTTCTGATGCATACACTATATACAATCTCCTTACTTTGCGTGCAGTTGGTTCCATTCAATCCTGACGCACATTGACATTCGTAACCATTGATGAGATCCACGCATGTTCCATTGTTCTCACAAGGTTGGTCAACACATTCATCGATATCTACAACAATCGGCAAGGCATGAATAAAACAATAACTGTTTCTGCAATTTCTACCACTGAATAGTGCTCCTTCGTGCATAATGTAATACAATTCATATCGTCAACCAATGCAACACACTTCGTAGTCATGATTAAAACTTTTTCATGACTAATTTCAACAACGAAGTATTGGATTATTTCATCAGGAGTAAAAGTTCCCGTTTGTGCATTGCGTTCTTGCACACTCACCGACAGTACAGTTTTTGCCGTTGAATCCCATAACACATGCACACTGGTAATCGTTGATGAGGTCTACACAGGTTCCATCATTCTGGCATGGTCCGTCAGAACACTCATCGATATCTACGAATATTACAAAATAGCATAATGATATCAATAATGATAATGAGGATTGTTTTATATAGCGCTTTTTCCAGCTGTTCAAAGCGCTTTACAATACATTATTACCCTGGCAGACCTTATATCAATCTAGAAATTTCTCAGCTTCCTGGGAAGCATACAGTGTAAGGTGCCGTTAAGGCGCTGGAGCAATAACATTCTAACATTATGTTTCACTGTCTATAGCCAGGTACCCCTTTTACACTTGGGTGGAGTGAGGAAATTCATGTAAAGTGCCTTTCCCAAGAACAAAACGTCGGCCCTGCCACGGCCAGGACTCCAACCCAAGACCTTTCGGTCGCGCGTCTGACATCCTAACCACTAGGTCACCGACGCCACCAACGAACACTTCACTTAACCTTGCGTATTTGACATTGAAATTGAATGTAGATGGGTAAAATAGACTTTACTTGTTGAACAGTTTGTGTCTGCAAAACCAGGGACACAATCACACTGGTAGTTGTTTACAAGGTCCACACACGTTCCGTTGTTTTGACAAGGATCCCCAGCACATTCATCCATATCTGAATTTCAAAGAAAATTGTGGGATATAGCGTACAATAACATCACCTTAACACACAAGTTTTCGGCCAATTATTTTCAACTGCATTTTGATGAAACTTACTATTCTCGCAGTGAGTCCAATTAAATCCCGGAACACATTGACATTCGTAGGTATTAATTTGATCTATGCATGTTCCATTGTTCTGACAAGGTTCCGCCACACACCCATCTATATCTGAAATGAAATAGATTCTATATCAGCAAAGAAAGGATCTTTTTTCATGAAAAGATACACGAATTGAATGATGTGTTCATTATTTTCAATTTTTGTAGAAACCCAAGGCATTGAAATAACAAAAATCCTGCAATTTGTACCATCTTTTGAGGGAACACTCTATTTCGATTCGTTGTCAGTATATTTACATGTATACGATTTCATTAAAATGAAATAATCTTTTCTTTTTAAATTGTTGTGTTCCTATTAATAATAGTTTGTACAGACTTCAAATCAAACGTGATTTACCAATGCCAAAAATTAAAACCAAGCAAGAATAATCACCAAGACACCCTTTGTCAATATTCAGTATCATATTTCAAAAAGTGTGTCCATTCTGATACCCAATCTCCTTACTTTCTGTGCAGTTGGTTCCATTAAATCCTGCCACGCATTGACATTTGTAGGCATTGATGAGATCCACGCATGTTCCATTGTTCTCGCATGGTTGGTCAATACAGTCATCGATATCTGCAACAATCCGCAGGGCATAGATATAGAATAATTCTTTCTGCATTTCCTCTGACCCAATACTTGGTGGATAATGTAACACCATTCATAAAATCAACCAATGAAATACACTCTGTAGGCATCAGAACAGCGTTTCAATTACTGACGTCAGTATATTTTAAGACTATTTTACGACGATTAAATGTCGTCAAGGTCTTTCTACTGTTTCATAGTGTAGCGAAGCAGTGATGTTTCTTTTTAAATCTTGGCAAAAATGTCAAAAGTATCAAACAAAAAAGTAAACCAGGGCATAATTTGTCTGTCAATTTAATAAGATACACCACTTCAAGAATGTGTCGATTACTTTCAATTTTCGTTGAGAAATCCAAGATGTTTCCATTTCAAAAAGCCTGTAATTTGTACCAGGTTTTGAGGGGAAAACTGTTTTTGTCCATTATCACTACATACGTGTCCACGTATATACCATTTCCTTAAAATGAAATAATTTTACTTTCTCCTTGAATTTTTGTGATTCATTCCTTACAATAATAATTTGTACAAACTTAAAATCAAACGTGCTTTACGAATGCAATAAACTAAAAGAGATTAAAATTTTGTCCCAAAGAAACGCTTTGTGAATTTGCAAACATTTGATACGTACTCAATACGTTAAATACGTTACGGGTAGTCAATAGCCAGCATCATATTTGAAAACATGTGCCCTTTCTGATGCATACACTATATACAATCTCCTTACTTTGCGTGCAGTTGGTTCCATTCAATCCTGACGCACATTGACATTCGTAACCATTGATGAGATCCACGCATGTTCCATTGTTCTCACAAGGTTGGTCAACACATTCATCGATATCTACAACAATCGGCAAGGCATGAATAAAACAATAACTGTTTCTGCAATTTCTACCACTGAATAGTGCTCCTTCGTGCATAATGTAATACAATTCATATCATCAACCAATGCAACACACTTCGTAGTCATGATTAAAACTTTTTCATGACTAATTTCAACAACGAAGTATTGGATTATTTCATCAGGAGTAAAAGTTCCCGTTTGTGCATTGCGTTCTTGCACACTCACCGACAGTACAGTTTTTGCCGTTGAATCCCATAACACATGCACACTGGTAATCGTTGATGAGGTCTACACAGGTTCCATCATTCTGGCATGGTCCGTCAGAACACTCATCGATATCTACGAATATTACAAAATAGCATAATGATATTAATAATAATAATGAGGATTGGTTTTATATAGCGCTTTTTCCAGCTGTTCAAAGCGCTTTACAATACATTATTACCCTGGCAGACCTTATATCAATGTAGAAATTTCTTAGCTTCCTGGGAAGCATACAGTGTAAGGTGCCGTTAAGGCGCTGAAGCAATAACATTCTAACATTATCTTTCACTGTCTATAGCCAGGTACCCCTTTTACACTTGGGTGGAGTGAGGAAATTCATGTAAAGTGCCTTTCCCAAGAACAAAACGTCGGTCCTGCCACGGCCAGGACTCAAACCCAAGACCTTTCGGTCGCGCGTCTGACAGCCTAACCACTAGGTCACCGACGCCACCAACGAACACTTCACTTAACCTTGCGTATTTGACATTGAAATTGAATGTAGATGGGTAAAATAGACTTTACTTGTTGAACAGTTTGTGTCTGCAAAACCAGGGACACAATCACACTGGTAGTTGTTTACAAGGTCCACACACGTTCCGTTGTTTTGACAAGGATCCCCAGCACATTCATCCATATCTGAATTTCAAAGAAAATTGTGGGATATAGCGTACAATAACATCACCTTAACACACAAGTTTTCGGCCAATCATTTTCAACTGCATTTTGATGAAACTTACTATTCTCGCAGTGAGTCCAATTAAATCCCGGAACACATTGACATTCGTAGGTATTAATTTGATCTATGCATGTTCCATTGTTCTGACAAGGTTCCGCCACACACCCATCTATATCTGAAATGAAATAGATTCTATATCAGCAAAGAAAGGATCTTTTTTCATGAAAAGATACACGAATTGAATGATGTGTTCATTATTTTCAATTTTTGTAGAAACCCAAGGCATTGAAATAACAAAAATCCTGCAATTTGTAACATCTTTTGAGGGAACACTCTATTTCGATTCGTTGTCAGTACATTTACATGTATACGATTTCATTAAAATGAAATAATCTTTTCTTTTTAAATTGTTGTGTTCCTATTAATAATAGTTTGTACAGACTTCAAATCAAACGTGATTTACCAATGCCAAAAATTAAAACCAAGCAAGAATAATCACCAAGACACCCTTTGTCAATATTCAGTATCATATTTCAAAAAGTGTGTCCATTCTGATACCCAATCTCCTTACTTTCTGTGCAGTTGGTTCCATTAAATCCTGCCACGCATTGACATTTGTAGGCATTGATGAGATCCACGCATGTTCCATTGTTCTCGCATGGTTGGTCAATACAGTCATCGATATCTGCAACAATCCGCAGGGCATAGATATAGAATAATTCTTTCTGCATTTCCTCTGACCCAATACTTGGTGGATAATGTAACACCATTCATAAAATCAACCAATGAAATACACTCTGTAGGCATCAGAACAGCGTTTCAATTACTGACGTCAGTATATTTTAAGACTATTTTACGACGATTAAATGTCGTCAAGGTCTTTCTACTGTTTCATAGTGTAGCGAAACAGTGATGTTTCTTTTTAAATCTTGGCAAAAATGTCAAAAGTATCAAACAAAAAAGTAAACCAGGGCATAATTTGTCTGTCAATTTAATAAGATACACCACTTCAAGAATGTGTCGATTACTTTCAATTTTCGTTGAGAAATCCAAGATGTTTCCATTTCAAAAAGCCTGTAATTTGTACCAGGTTTTGAGGGGAAAACTGTTTTTGTCCATTATCACTACATACGTGTCCACGTATATACCATTTCCTTAAAATGAAATAATTTTACTTTCTCCTTGAATTTTTGTGATTCATTCCTTACAATAATAATTTGTACAAACTTAAAATCAAACGTGCTTTACGAATGCAATAAACTAAAAGAGATTAAAATTTTGTCCCAAAGAAACGCTTTGTGAATTTGCAAACATTTGATACGTACTCAATACGTTAAATACGTTACGGGTAGTCAATAGCCAGCATCATATTTGAAAACATGTGCCCTTTCTGATGCATACACTATATACAATCTCCTTACTTTGCGTGCAGTTGGTTCCATTCAATCCTGACGCACATTGACATTCGTAACCATTGATGAGATCCACGCATGTTCCATTGTTCTTACAAGGTTGGTCAACACATTCATCGATATCTACAACAATCGGCAAGGCATGAATAAAACAATAACTGTTTCTGCAATTTCTACCACTGAATAGTGCTCCTTCGTGCATAATGTAATACAATTCATATCATCAACCAATGCAACACACTTCGTAGTCATGATTAAAACTTTTTCATGACTAATTTCAACAACGAAGTATTGGATTATTTCATCAGGAGTAAAAGTTCCCGTTTGTGCATTGCGTTCTTGCACACTCACCGACAGTACAGTTTTTGCCGTTGAATCCCATAACACATGCACACTGGTAATCGTTGATGAGGTCTACACAGGTTCCATCATTCTGGCATGGTCCGTCAGAACACTCATCGATATCTACGAATATTACAAAATAGCATAATGATATTAATAATAATAATGAGGATTGGTTTTATATAGCGCTTTTTCCAGCTGTTCAAAGCGCTTTACAATACATTATTACCCTGGCAGACCTTATATCAATGTAGAAATTTCTTAGCTTCCTGGGAAGCATACAGTGTAAGGTGCCGTTAAGGCGCTGAAGCAATAACATTCTAACATTATCTTTCACTGTCTATAGCCAGGTACCCCTTTTACACTTGGGTGGAGTGAGGAAATTCATGTAAAGTGCCTTTCCCAAGAACAAAACGTCGGTCCTGCCACGGCCAGGACTCAAACCCAAGACCTTTCGGTCGCGCGTCTGACAGCCTAACCACTAGGTCACCGACGCCACCAACGAACACTTCACTTAACCTTGCGTATTTGACATTGAAATTGAATGTAGATGGGTAAAATAGACTTTACTTGTTGAACAGTTTGTGTCTGCAAAACCAGGGACACAATCACACTGGTAGTTGTTTACAAGGTCCACACACGTTCCGTTGTTTTGACAAGGATCCCCAGCACATTCATCCATATCTGAATTTCAAAGAAAATTGTGGGATATAGCGTACAATAACATCACCTTAACACACAAGTTTTCGGCCAATCATTTTCAACTGCATTTTGATGAAACTTACTATTCTCGCAGTGAGTCCAATTAAATCCCGGAACACATTGACATTCGTAGGTATTAATTTGATCTATGCATGTTCCATTGTTCTGACAAGGTTCCGCCACACACCCATCTATATCTGAAATGAAATAGATTCTATATCAGCAAAGAAAGGATCTTTTTTCATGAAAAGATACACGAATTGAATGATGTGTTCATTATTTTCAATTTTTGTAGAAACCCAAGGCATTGAAATAACAAAAATCCTGCAATTTGTAACATCTTTTGAGGGAACACTCTATTTCGATTCGTTGTCAGTACATTTACATGTATACGATTTCATTAAAATGAAATAATCTTTTCTTTTTAAATTGTTGTGTTCCTATTAATAATAGTTTGTACAGACTTCAAATCAAACGTGATTTACCAATGCCAAAAATTAAAACCAAGCAAGAATAATCACCAAGACACCCTTTGTCAATATTCAGTATCATATTTCAAAAAGTGTGTCCATTCTGATACCCAATCTCCTTACTTTCTGTGCAGTTGGTTCCATTAAATCCTGCCACGCATTGACATTTGTAGGCATTGATGAGATCCACGCATGTTCCATTGTTCTCGCATGGTTGGTCAATACAGTCATCGATATCTGCAACAATCCGCAGGGCATAGATATAGAATAATTCTTTCTGCATTTCCTCTGACCCAATACTTGGTGGATAATGTAACACCATTCATAAAATCAACCAATGAAATACACTCTGTAGGCATCAGAACAGCGTTTCAATTACTGACGTCAGTATATTTTAAGACTATTTTACGACGATTAAATGTCGTCAAGGTCTTTCTACTGTTTCATAGTGTAGCGAAACAGTGATGTTTCTTTTTAAATCTTGGCAAAAATGTCAAAAGTATCAAACAAAAAAGTAAACCAGGGCATAATTTGTCTGTCAATTTAATAAGATACACCACTTCAAGAATGTGTCGATTACTTTCAAT
Organism: Ostrea edulis; assembly: GCF_947568905.1. NCBI lineage: Eukaryota > Metazoa > Mollusca > Bivalvia > Ostreida > Ostreidae > Ostrea > Ostrea edulis. Next base: position 49,705,289 of record NC_079169.1, on the reverse strand, counting down.
TTTCGTTGAGAAATCCAAGATGTTTCCATTTCAAAAAGCGTGTAATTTGTACCAGGTTTTGAGGGGAAAACTGTTTTTGTCCATTATCACTACATACGTGTCCACGTATATACCATTTCCTTAAAATGAAATAATTTTACTTTCTCCTTGAATTTTTGTGATTCATTCCTTACAATAATAATTTGTACAAACTTAAAATCAAACGTGCTTTATGAATGCAATAAACTAAAAGAGCTTAAAATTTAGTCCCAAAGAAACGCTTTGTGAATTTGCAAACATTTGATACGTACTCAATACGTTAAATACGTTACGGGTAGTCAATAGCCAGCATCATATTTGAAAACATGTGCCCTTTCTGATGCATACACTATATACAATCTCCTTACTTTGCGTGCAGTTGGTTCCATTCAATCCTGACGCACATTGACATTCGTAACCATTGATGAGATCCACGCATGTTCCATTGTTCTTACAAGGTTGGTCAACACATTCATCGATATCTACAACAATCGGCAAGGCATGAATAAAACAATAACTGTTTCTGCAATTTCTACCACTGAATAGTGCTCCTTCGTGCATAATGTAATACAATTCATATCATCAACCAATGCAACACACTTCGTAGTCATGATTAAAACTTTTTCATGACTAATTTCAACAACGAAGTATTGGATTATTTCATCAGGAGTAAAAGTTCCCGTTTGTGCATTGCGTTCTTGCACACTCACCGACAGTACAGTTTTTGCCGTTGAATCCCATAACACATGCACACTGGTAATCGTTGATGAGGTCTACACAGGTTCCATCATTCTGGCATGGTCCGTCAGAACACTCATCGATATCTACGAATATTACAAAATAGCATAATGATATTAATAATAATAATGAGGATTGGTTTTATATACCGCTTTTTCCAGCTGTTCAAAGCGCTTTACAATACATTATTACCCTGGCAGACCTTATATCAATGTAGAAATTTCTTAGCTTCCTGGGAAGCATACAGTGTAAGGTGCCGTTAAGGCGTTGAAGCAATAACATTCTAACATTATCTTTCACTGTCTATAGCCAGGTACCCCTTTTACACTTGGGTGGAGTGAGGAAATTCATGTAAAGTGCCTTTCCCAAGAACAAAACGTCGGCCCTGCCACGGCCAGGACTCCAACCCAAGACCTTTCGGTCGCGCGTCTGACAGTCTAACCACTAGGTCACCGACGCCACCAACGAACACTTCACTTAACCTTGCGTATTTGACATTGAAATTGAATGTAGATGGGTAAAATAGACTTTACTTGTTGAACAGTTTGTGTCTGCAAAACCAGGGACACAATCACACTGGTAGTTGTTTACAAGGTCCACACACGTTCCGTTGTTTTGACAAGGATCCCCAGCACATTCATCCATATCTGAATTTCAAAGAAAATTGTGGCATATAGCGTACAATAACATCACCTTAACACACAAGTTTTCGGTCAATTATTTTCAACTGCATTTTGATGAAACTTACTATTCTCGCAGTGAGTCCAATTAAATCCCGGAACACATTGACATTCGTAGGTATTAATTTGATCTATGCATGTTCCATTGTTCTGACAAGGTTCCGCCACACACCCATCTATATCTGAAATGAAATAGATTCTATATCAGCAAAGAAAGGATCTTTTTTCATGAAAAGATACACGAATTGAATGATGTGTTCATTATTTTCAAATTTTGTAGAAACCCAAGGCATTGAAATAACAAAAATCCTGCAATTTGTAACATCTTTTGAGGGAACACTCTATTTCGATCCGTTGTCAGTACATTTATACGAGTTCATTAAAATGAAATAATGTTCTTTTTAAATTGTTGTGTTCCTATTAATAATAGTTTGTACAGACTTCAAATCAAACGTAATTTACCAATGCCAAAAATTAAAACCAAGCAAGAATAATCACCAAGACACCCTTTGTCAATATTCAGTATCATATTTCAAAAAGTGTGTCCATTCTGATACCCAATCTCCTTACTTTCTGTGCAGTTGGTTCCATTAAATCCTGCCACGCATTGACATTTGTAGGCATTGACGAGATCCACGCATGTTCCATTGTTCTCGCATGGTTGGTCAATACAGTCATCGATATCTGCAACAATCCGCAGGGCATAGATATAGAATAATTCTTTCTGCATTTCCTCTGACCCAATACTTGGTGGATAATGTAACACCATTCATAAAATCAACCAATGAAATACACTCTGTAGGCATCAGAACAGCGTTTCAATTACTGACGTCAATATATTTTAAGACTATTTTACGACGATTAAATGTCGTCAAGGTCTTTCTACTGTTTCATAGTGTAGCGAAACAGTGATGTTTCTTTTTAAATCTTGGCAAAAATGTCAAAAGTATCAAACAAAAAAGTAAACCAGGGCATAATTTGTCTGTCAATTTAATAAGATACACCACTTCAAGAATGTGTCGATTACTTTCAATTTTCGTTGAGAAATCCAAGATGTTTCCATTTCAAAAAGCGTGTAATTTGTACCAGATTTTGAGGGGAAAACTGTTTTTGTCCATTATCACTACATACATGTCCACGTATATACCATTTCCTTAAAATGAAATAATTTTACTTTCTCCTTGAATTTTTGTGATTCATTCCTTACAATAATAATTTGTACAAACTTAAAATCAAACGTGCTTTACGAATGCAATAAACTAAAAGAGATTAAAATTTAGTCCCAAAGAAACGCTTTGTGAATTTGCAAACATTTGATACGTACTCAATACGTTAAATACGTTACAGGTAGTCAATAGCCAGCATCATATTTGAAAACATGTGCCCTTTCTGATGCATACACTATATACAATCTCCTTACTTTGCGTGCAGTTGGTTCCATTCAATCCTGACGCACATTGACATTCGTAACCATTGATGAGATCCACGCATGTTCCATTGTTCTCACAAGGTTGGTCAACACATTCATCGATATCTACAACAATCGGCAAGGCATGAATAAAACAATAACTGTTTCTGCAATTTCTACCACTGAATAGTGCTCCTTCGTGCATAATGTAATACAATTCATACCATCAACCAATGCAACACACTTCGTAGTCATGATTAAAACTTTTTCATGACTAATTTCAACAACGAAGTATTGGATTATTTCATCAGGAGTAAAAGTTCCCGTTTGTGCATTGCGTTCTTGCACACTCACCGACAGTACAGTTTTTGCCGTTGAATCCCATAACACATGCACACTGGTAATCGTTGATGAGGTCTACACAGGTTCCATCATTCTGGCATGGTCCGTCAGAACACTCATCGATATCTACGAATATTACAAAATAGCATAATGATATCAGTAATAATAATGAGGATTGGTTTTATATAGCGCTTTTTCCAGCTGTTCAAAGCGCTTTACAATACATTATTACCCTGGCAGACCTTATATCAATGTAGAAATTTCTCAGCTTCCTGGGAAGCATACAGTGTAAGGTGCCGTTAAGGCGCTGGAGCAATAACATTATCTTTCACTGTCTATAGCCAGGTACCCCTTTTACACTTGGGTGGAGTGAGGAAATTCATGTAAAGTGCCTTTCCCAAGAACAAAACGTCGGCCCTGCCACGGCCAGGACTCCAACCCAAGACCTTTCGGTCGCGCGTCTGACAGCCTAACCACTAGGTCACCGACGCCACCAACGAACACTTCACTTAACCTTGCGTATTTGACATTGAAATTGAATGTAGATGGGTAAAATAGACTTTACTTGTTGAACAGTTTGTGTCTGCAAAACCAGGGACACAATCACACTGGTAGTTGTTTACAAAGTCCACACACGTTCCGTTGTTTTGACAAGGATCCCCAGCACATTCATCCATATCTGAATTTCAAAGAAAATTGTGGCATATAGCGTACAATAACATCACCTTAACACACAAGTTTTCGGCCAATTATTTTCAACTGCATTTTGATGAAACTTACTATTCTCGCAGTGAGTCCAATTAAATCCCGGAACACATTGACATTCGTAGGTATTAATTTGATCTATGCATGTTCCATTGTTCTGACAAGGTTCCGCCACACATCCATCTATATCTGAAATGAAATAGATTCTATATCAGCAAAGAAAGGATCTTTTTTCATGAAAAGATACACGAATTGAATGATGTGTTCATTATTTTCAATTTTTGTAGAAACCCAAGGCATTGAAATAACAAAAATCCTGCAATTTGTAACATCTTTTGAGGGAACACTCTATTTCGATCCGTTGTCAGTACATTTATACGATTTCATTAAAATGAAATAATGTTCTTTTCTTTTTAAATTGTTGTGTTCCTATTAATAATAGTTTGTACAGACTTCAAATCAAACGTGATTTACCAATGCCAAAAATTAAAACCAAGCAAGAATAATCACCAAGACACCCTTTGTCAATATTCAGTATCATATTTCAAAAAGTGTGTCCATTCTGATACCCAATCTCCTTACTTTCTGTGCAGTTGGTTCCATTAAATCCTGCCACGCATTGACATTTGTAGTCATTGACGAGATCCACGCATGTTCCATTGTTCTCGCATGGTTGGTCAATACAGTCATCGATATCTGCAACAATCCGCAGGGCATAGATATAGAATAATTCTTTCTGCATTTCCTCTGACCCAATACTTGGTGGATAATGTAACACCATTCATAAAATCAACCAATGAAATACACTCTGTAGGCATCAGAACAGCGTTTCAATTACTGACGTCAGTATATTTTAAGACTATTTTACGACGATTAAATGTCGTCAAGGTCTTTCTACTGTTTCATAGTGTAGCGAAACAGTGATGTTTCTTTTTAAATCTTGGCAAAAATGTCAAAAGTATCAAACAAAAAAGTAAACCAGGGCATAATTTGTCTGTCAATTTAATAAGATACACCACTTCAAGAATGTGTCGATTACTTTCAATTTTCGTTGAGAAATCCAAGATGTTTCCATTTCAAAAAGCGTGTAATTTGTACCAGATTTTGAGGGGAAAACTGTTTTTGTCCATTATCACTACATACATGTCCACGTATATACCATTTCCTTAAAATGAAATAATTTTACTTTCTCCTTGAATTTTTGTGATTCATTCCTTACAATAATAATTTGTACAAACTTAAAATCAAACGTGCTTTACGAATGCAATAAACTAAAAGAGATTAAAATTTAGTCCCAAAGAAACGCTTTGTGAATTTGCAAACATTTGATACGTACTCAATACGTTAAATACGTTACAGGTAGTCAATAGCCAGCATCATATTTGAAAACATGTGCCCTTTCTGATGCATACACTATATACAATCTCCTTACTTTGTGTGCAGTTGGTTCCATTCAATCCTGACGCACATTGACATTCGTAACCATTGATGAGATCCACGCATGTTCCATTGTTCTCACAAGGTTGGTCAACACATTCATCGATATCTACAACAATCGGCAAGGCATGAATAAAACAATAACTGTTTCTGCAATTTCTACCACTGAATAGTGCTCCTTCGTGCATAATGTAATACAATTCATATCATCAACCAATGCAACACACTTCGTAGTCATGATTAAAACTTTTTCATGACTAATTTCAACAACGAAGTATTGGATTATTTCATCAGGAGTAAAAGTTCCCGTTTGTGCATTGCGTTCTTGCACACTCACCGACAGTACAGTTTTTGCCGTTGAATCCCATAACACATGCACACTGGTAATCGTTGATGAGGTCTACACAGGTTCCATCATTCTGGCATGGTCCGTCAGAACACTCATCGATATCTACGAATATTACAAAATAGCATAATGATATTAATAATAATAATGAGGATTGGTTTTATATACCGCTTTTTCCAGCTGTTCAAAGCGCTTTACAATACATTATTACCCTGGCAGACCTTATATCAATGTAGAAATTTCTTAGCTTCCTGGGAAGCATACAGTGTAAGGTGCCGTTAAGGCGTTGAAGCAATAACATTCTAACATTATCTTTCACTGTCTATAGCCAGGTACCCCTTTTACACTTGGGTGGAGTGAGGAAATTCATGTAAAGTGCCTTTCCCAAGAACAAAACGTCGGCCCTGCCACGGCCAGGACTCCAACCCAAGACCTTTCGGTCGCGCGTCTGACAGCCTAACCACTAGGTCACCGACGCCACCAACGAACACTTCACTTAACCTTGCGTATTTGACATTGAAATTGAATGTAGATGGGTAAAATAGACTTTACTTGTTGAACAGTTTGTGTCTGCAAAACCAGGGACACAATCACACTGGTAGTTGTTTACAAGGTCCACACACGTTCCGTTGTTTTGACAAGGATCCCCAGCACATTCATCCATATCTGAATTTCAAAGAAAATTGTGGCATATAGCGTACAATAACATCACCTTAACACACAAGTTTTCGGCCAATTATTTTCAACTGCATTTTGATGAAACTTACTATTCTCGCAGTGAGTCCAATTAAATCCCGGAACACATTGACATTCGTAGGTATTAATTTGATCTATGCATGTTCCATTGTTCTGACAAGGTTCCGCCACACACCCATCTATATCTGAAATGAAATAGATTCTATATCAGCAAAGAAAGGATCTTTTTTCATGAAAAGATACACGAATTGAATGATGTGTTCATTATTTTCAATTTTTGTAGAAACCCAAGGCATTGAAATAACAAAAATCCTGCAATTTGTAACATCTTTTGAGGGAACACTCTATTTCGATCCGTTGTCAGTACATTTATACGATTTCATTAAAATGAAATAATGTTCTTTTCTTTTTAAATTGTTGTGTTCCTATTAATAATAGTTTGTACAGACTTCAAATCAAACGTGATTTACCAATGCCAAAAATTAAAACCAAGCAAGAATAATCACCAAGACACCCTTTGTCAATATTCAGTATCATATTTCAAAAAGTGTGTCCATTCTGATACCCAATCTCCTTACTTTCTGTGCAGTTGGTTCCATTAAATCCTGCCACGCATTGACATTTGTAGCCATTGACGAGATCCACGCATGTTCCATTGTTCTCGCATGGTTGGTCAATACAGTCATCGATATCTGCAACAATGCGCAGGGCATAGATATAGAATAATTCTTTCTGCATTTCCTCTGACCCAATACTTGGTGGATAATGTAACACCATTCATAAAATCAACCAATGAAATACACTCTGTAGGCATCAGAACAGCGTTTCAATTACTGACGTCAGTATATTTTAAGACTATTTTACGACGATTAAATGTCGTCAAGGTCTTTCTACTGTTTCATAGTGTAACGAAACAGTGATGTTTCTTTTTAAATCTTGGCAAAAATGTCAAAAGTATCAAACAAAAAAGTAAACCAGGGCATAATTTGTCTGTCAATTTAATAAGATACACCACTTCAAGAATGTGTCGATTACTTTCAATTTTCGTTGAGAAATCCAAGATGTTTCCATTTCAAAAAGCGTGCAATTTGTACCAGATTTTGAGGGGAAAACTGTTTTTGTCCATTATCACTACATACATGTCCACGTATATACCATTTCCTTAAAATGAAATAATTTTACTTTCTCCTTGAATTTTTGTGATTCATTCCTTACAATAATAATTTGTACAAACTTAAAATCAAACGTGCTTTACGAATGCAATAAACTAAAAGAGATTAAAATTTAGTCCCAAAGAAACGCTTTGTGAATTTGCAAACATTTGATACGTACTCAATACGTTAAATACGTTACAGGTAGTCAATAGCCAGCATCATATTTGAAAACATGTGCCCTTTCTGATGCATACACTATATACAATCTCCTTACTTTGCGTGCAGTTGGTTCCATTCAATCCTGACGCACATTGACATTCGTAACCATTGATGAGATCCACGCATGTTCCATTGTTCTCACAAGGTTGGTCAACACATTCATCGATATCTACAACAATCGGCAAGGCATGAATAAAACAATAACTGTTTCTGCAATTTCTACCACTGAATAGTGCTCCTTCGTGCATAATGTAATACAATTCATATCATCAACCAATGCAACACACTTCGTAGTCATGATTAAAACTTTTTCATGACTAATTTCAACAACGAAGTATTGGATTATTTCATCAGGAGTAAAAGTTCCCGTTTGTGCATTGCGTTCTTGCACACTCACCGACAGTACAGTTTTTGCCGTTGAATCCCATAACACATGCACACTGGTAATCGTTGATGAGGTCTACACAGGTTCCATCATTCTGGCATGGTCCGTCAGAACACTCATCGATATCTACGAATATTACAAAATAGCATAATGATATCAATAATAATAATAATGAGGATTGGTTTTATATAGCGCTTTTTCCAGCTGTTCAAAGCGCTTTACAATACATTATTACCCTGGCAGACCTTATATCAATGTAGAAATTTCTCAGCTTCCTGGGAAGCATACAGTGTAAGGTGCCGTTAAGGCGCTGGAGCAATAACATTCTAACATTATCTTTCACTGTCTATAGCCAGGTACCCCTTTTACACTTGGGTGGAGTGAGGAAATTCATGTAAAGTGCCTTTCCTAAGAACAAAACGTCGGCCCTGCCACGGCCAGGACTCCAACCCAAGACCTTTCGGTCGCGCGTCTGACAGCCTAACCACTAAGTCACCGACGCCACCAACGAACACTTCACTTGACCTTGCGTATTTGACATTGAAATTGAATGTAGATGGGTAAAATAGACTTTACTTGTTGAACAGTTTGTGTCTGCATAACCAGGGACACAATCACACTGGTAGTTGTTTACAAGGTCCACACACGTTCCGTTGTTTTGACAAGGATCCCCAGCACATTCATCCATATCTGAATTTCAAAGAAAATTGTGGCATATAGCGTACAATAACATCACCTTAACACACAAGTTTTCGGCCAATTATTTTCAACTGCATTTTGATGAAACTTACTATTCTCGCAGTGAGTCCCATTAAATCCCGGAACACATTGACATTCGTAGGTATTAATTTGATCTATGCATGTTCCATTGTTCTGACAAGGTTCCGCCACACACCCATCTATATCTGAAATGAAATAGATTCTATATCAGCAAAGAAAGGATCTTTTTTCATGAAAAGATACACGAATTGAATGATGTGTTCATTATTTTCAATTTTTGTAGAAACCCAAGGCATTGAAATAACAAAAATCCTGCAATTTGTAACATCTTTTGAGGGAACACTCTATTTCGATCCGTTGTCAGTACATTTATACGATTTCATTAAAATGAAATAATGTTCTTTTCTTTTTAAATTGTTGTGTTCCTATTAATAATAGTTTGTACAGACATCAAATGAAACGTGATTTACCAATGCCAAAAATTAAAACCAAGCAACAATAATCACCAAGACACCCTTTGTCAATATTCAGTATCATATTTCAAAAAGTGTGTCAATTCTGATACCCAATCTCCTTACTTTCTGTGCAGTTGGTTCCATTAAATCCTGCCACGCATTGACATTTGTAGCCATTGATGAGATCCACGCATGTTCCATTGTTCTCGCATGGTTGGTCACTACATTCATTGATATCTGCAACAATCCGCAGGGCATAGATATAGAATAATTGTTTCTGCATTTCATCTGACCCAACACTTGGTGGATAATGTATCACCATTCATAAAATCAACCAATGAAATACACTTTGTAGGCATCACAAAAGCTTTTTAATTACTGAAGTCAATAGATTTTTAAATTATTTTACGATGATTAAAAGTCAAGGTGTTTATACTGTTTCATAACATGACAAAACAGTGTTATTTCTTTTTAAATCCAGACAAAAATGTCAAAGATATCAAACAAAAATGTTAATCAGGGCATGATTTGTCTGTCAATTGAATAGGATACACGAATTCAACAATGTGTTGATTATTTTCAATGTTCTTTAAGAAATGCAAGGCATTTTAGTTTCAAAAAGCGTGTCATTTGTAACAGGTTTTGAGAAAAAAAACTCTTTTTGTTCATGTATCACTACATGCAAGTATATACCATTTTCTTGAAACGAAATAATTTTATTTTCTTCTTGAAATGTTGCGATTCATTCCTTACAATAATAATGCGTACAAACTTAAAATCAAACGTGCTTTGCGAATGCGAGAAATTCAAACAAAGACAAATTTAGTCACCAAGAAACGCTTTGTCAAATTACAAAGATTTCACACGTACTCAATACGTTACAGGTAGTCAATATCCAGTATCATATTTCAAAACATCTGCCCCTTCTGATACATAGACTATCTACAATATCCTTACTTTGCGTGCAGTTGATTCCATTAAATCCTGGTGCACATTGACATTCGTAAGCATTGATGTGATCCACGCATGTTCCATTGTTCTCACATGGTTGGTCAACACATTCATCGATATCTACAACAATCAGCAAGACATGGATAAAGAAGGATTTTTTCCTGCATTTTCTACGACTGAGTAGTGCTCCTTCGTGCATAGTGTAATACACTTCATATAATCAATCAATGCAACACACTTCGTAGTCATGATCCAAACTTTTACATGACTGCATATGTAATTTCAACAACGAAGTATTGGATGACTTCATCAGGAGCAAAAGTTACCGTTTGTGCTTTGCGTTCTTGCACACTCACCGACTGTACAGTTTTTGCCGTTGAATCCCATCACACATACACACTGGTAATCGTTGATGAGGTCTACACAGGTTCCATTATTCTGGCATGGTCCGTCAGCACAGTCATCGATATCTACGAATATTACAAAATAACAATGAACACTTCACTTAATCTTGCTTATTGGACATTGTAATTGAATCTGGATGGGTAAAATAGATTTTACTTGTTGAGCAGTTGGTGTCTGCAAAACCAGGGACACAATCACACTGGTAGTTGTTTACAAGGTCCACACACGTTCCGTTGTTTTGACAAGGATCCCCAGCACATTCATCCATATCTGAATTTCAAAGAAAATTGTGGGATATAGCGAACAATAACATCATCTTAACACACACGTTTTCGGCCAATCATTTTCAACAGTTACTGCATTTTGATGAAACTTACTATTCTCGCAGTGAGTCCCATTAAATCCCGGAACACATTGACATTGGTAGGTATTAATTTGATCTATGCATGTTCCATTGTTCTGACAAGGTTCCGCCACACATCCATCTATATCTGAGAGGAAATAGTTTAGATTCTATATAAGCAACGAAATGATCTTTTTCTTTCATGAAAAGAGACACGAATTGAATGATGCCTTGATCATTTTCAAATTTTGTAGAAACCCAAGGCATTGAAATAACACAAATCCTGCAATTTGTAACATCTTTTGAGGGAACACTCCACTTCGATCCATTGTCAGTAGTACATTTATACGATTTCATTAAAATGAAATAATGTTCTTTTCTTTTTAAATTGTTGTGTTCCTATTAATGACAGTTTGTACAGACTTCAAATCAAACGTGATTTACCAATGCCAAAAATTAAAACCAAGAAAGAATAATCACCAAGACACCCATTGTCAATATTCGGTGTCATATTTCAAAAAGTGTGTCCATTCTGATACCCAATCTCCTTACTTTCTGTGCAGTTGGTTCCATTAAATCCTGCCACGCATTGACATTTGTAGCCATTGATGAGATCCACGCATGTTCCATTGTTCTCGCATGGTTGGTCACTACATTCATTGATATCTGCAACAATCCGCAGGGCATAGATATAGAATAATTGTTTCTGCATTTCATCTGACCCAACACTTGGTGGATAATGTATCACCATTCATAAAATCAACCAATGAAATACACTTTGTAGGCATCACAAAAGCTTTTTAATTACTGAAGTCAATAGATTTTTAAATTATTTTACGACGATTAAAAGTCAAGGTGTTTATACTGTTTCATAATATGACAAAACAGTGTTATTTCTTTTTAAATCCAGACAAAAATGTCAAAGATATCAAACAAAAATGTTAATCAGGGCATGATTTGTCTGTCAATTGAATAGGATACACGAATTCAACAATGTGTTGATTATTTTCAATGTTCTTTGAGAAATCCAAGGCATTTTAGTTTCAAAAAGCGTGTCATTTGTAACAGGTTTTGAGAAAAAAACTCTTTTTGTTCATGTATCACTACATGCAAGTATATACCATTTTCTTGAAACGAAATAATTTTATTTTCTTCTTGAAATGTTGCGATTCATTCCTTACAATAATAATGCGTACAAACTTAAAATCAAACGTGCTTTGCGAATGCGAGAAATTCAAACAAAGACAAATTTAGTCACCAAGAAACGCTTTGTCAAATTACAAAGATTTCACACGTACTCAATACGTTACAGGTAGTCAATATCCAGTATCATATTTCAAAACATCTGCCCCTTCTGATACATAGACTATCTACAATATCCTTACTTTGCGTGCAGTTGATTCCATTAAATCCTGGTGCACATTGACATTCGTAAGCATTGATGTGATCCACGCATGTTCCATTGTTCTCACATGGTTGGTCAACACATTCATCGATATCTACAACAATCAGCAAGACATGGATAAAGAAGGATTTTTTCCTGCATTTTCTACGACTGAGTAGTGCTCCTTCGTGCATAGTATAATACAATTCATATAATCAATCAATGCAACACACTTCGTAGTCATGATCCAAACTTTTACATGACTGCATATGTAATTTCAACAACGAAGTATTGGATGACTTCATCAGGAGTGAAAGTTACCGTTTGTGCTTTGCGTTCTTGCACACTCACCGACTGTACAGTTTTTGCCGTTGAATCCCATCACACATACACACTGGTAATCGTTGATGAGGTCTACACAGGTTCCATTATTCTGGCATGGTCCGTCAGCACAGTCATCGATATCTACGAATATTACAAAATAACAATGAACCATTCACTTAATGCAAGGTGAAGATAACGAACAGTGATCAATAGCATAACTCCTACAAGCAATACAAAATAGATAGTTGGGCAAACATGAACCCCTGGACACACCAGAGGTGGGATCAGGTGCCTAGGAGGAGTAAGCATCCCCATTTGACCGGTCACGCCCGCCGTGAGCCCCATATCCTGATAGGTAAACGGAGTTATCCGCAGTCAAAATCAGTGTGCCAAGAACGGCTTAACAATCGGTATGAAACACGTCAGACAGCATTTGACCCAATGCGAGGTTGTATTGACGAACTAGATCGTTATGACGACCATAGAATTTACGAAATGCTGACTTCAATCGAGACTGTTGAAATCCCTGTACCATCAACTTGTTTGTCAGTAGCTTACCTCGATTTAAAAACTGACTATACCCAGAACAAGCTCTTGCATATCGAATCAGTTGAGATATATAAACACCATATGCAGGTGATAATGGAATATTGCTACATAAATGTGGTAAGTTGACGATGGAGAAGTTGAAATCATCCCGTTTGTCATACAGTTGAATTGTCAGTTTGCCGTTAATGTCTACTTTCAATAAAATATCTAAGTATGAAGCAGAAGTGGACGACTCTGTGGTGTCCTTTATTTCGAGCTCACAGGGATATATCAAATCGACATCTGAATGAAAGCTATCATTGTTAATAGACAAAACGTCATCGATATATCTAAAAGTCGAATTGAAGGTCACAGCGAGAGATTTTTTCTTCTCACGTAAAAGTTTTTGAATAAATTCTGCTTCATATGAATATAAAAACAGGTCAGCTAACAAAGGAGCACAATTCGTGCCCATGGGAATTCCAACAGACTGTTGGAAGACCTGATCACCAAAGACCACGAAGATATTGTCAATGAGGAACTCTAGCATATTTTTTTATTTCAACTTCAGAGTACTTGTACGTGGAATCAGAGTGGTGTTTAACAAAGTAAGTTTTTGAATAACTGATCACTAGATATGAATATTTCCGTTTTTCGTTTTTGTTGAAGAAGCAACTGTCTATGATGTCAAAAAGTATAGTCTTTGATTTATCGTGAGGAATGGTCGTGTATAGTGTTGAAAAGTCATAGGTTTTAATGCTATTGATTTGGGAAAAATTCTGTGATTTCAAGTTTACTAAAAGTTCTTTAGAATTTTTTAGAATCCACATTTGATTAACACCACTTCTGGCATATGTAGTCGCACAGTAAGTTTGAAGTTTCTCCTTCACAGCTGTTAACATTTTCGTGAGGAGCAAAGATAGGGGCTTGGTAGAGCACTTACTGGATCCAGCAATGTATCTTTGTTTATAAGGGTTTTTATGTAGTTTAGAAATCCAGTATAGGTACGGTAACTCATATTCATTCGACCCATTGACTGGAATATTAAATGTGTCTAAAACTGAAGCATGGTTTTGAAGAATTTCGTCTTTTGAAAGGGCAGTTGGAGAATAAGTATGATTACCAAAAGTGGAATTAATGCCAAGTTCGTTTAAAATACAGTTGTAATAATGAGCCTTACAAAGACAATGTTGTTACTAGCTTTGTCAGCTGGAACCAAAACATATTCCTCATGTAACCTATCTGATTCTTTTATCACTTCTGGTTTACTAAACACAGAAGGATAGATGGTACGTACTTTTGTTTTCATGTGTCTAATGCGGGATTTTAATATCCCTCCTATGCTTTTAATCCATTCTGACAATTTATCAAGTTCTTCTTTTTCATATTTAGCCCATCGTCTGGCATAATCTTCGACAGAACTCATAATAGAGATGAAGCTCTGTCGCCAATTAAAAGACCGAGGTTCTCTGTATTTAGGACCTTTAAAAATAAGTGATTTGAGGTCCTCATTTTCAACAATATCAACATCACCAGTAATGACATGTCCAGCTGGACTGTAGTTGAAAGAAGATGAAGAACAAGAACATGTTGGTGGATTACGTATAAGATGGTCTATATCTAAGCACTGCAAAGTTTGTTTATAATTAAAAAGTTTGGATGCAATAGTAGAAGTATAGTTGTAGGAAATACAGGGTGTAGACTTGAACTTGAAATAAGTTGGAATACACGACTGAACCCTTTTATGACGAAGAATGTTGCTTATGTTGACGGCATCTCTTCCTTTGTTTATAAATTTGAGCTTAAGGAACTGACGGCATGATCTGGAAGGAATATCATCCATGGTCCGTGCTGGTTTATAGAGCTTGTGGTAGGCAACATCCATAATCATAGAGTTCAGTCTATATTCAGGTGTTGAAAAATCCAAGTATAGACTAGCCATAGCTTCTTCAAATAACGTATGTAAAACCCTCAATGGAATAGAGTAAAGTTTTGTACGAATATGATGTGGACCCAATTGTCTGTTGACGTGAGGCAAAAGTGAATCAAACGTGACATCATTTATACTTGGTCTTTTATATGAACGATGTCCGTGAATGCGTTTTCGTCTTTGGGTATTGGGAAAGAGTCCCATCACATTAACGTTATTTCCTTGTGGACTAGTCAAATTTCCCACTTCATATACATTATCATTGCATCCATATGGAAATGCAGTGCCTAGGGTCCTGATCCAGTGATCTTCTCGTTGTCTACGAAAAGGGCTGCTTAATGTAGGATTGCTTGTGTGATGGTAATTGTTTTCTAAAATCCTTACCCTCATGGACAAGATGGAGTGGTCCGGTGCATTAAAATGCTTGTAAAGAAGTTGGTTACCACCATTATTAATTTGAAATCTGTGCCCCGATATTCTTTTATTAAGTGAACCCTAGGTTTCTCCCACATAAATTAAGCCACACAGGTTGCACTCAATGGCGTAGACAACGTTAGAAGATTTACAAGTCAGATTATCAAACGTTTTGGTACAGAAACTACGTCCAGTTAGATTACTACTATATGAGTTTTTAGTGATCAGTATATCACAAGTTATGCAATTTTTTGCAGAACATTTTGAGGTTGAATACATGAGGTCTGAAAAGGAATTATCAAATATATCTCTTAAAGGAACATAACAGTCTTTAATTTGGGTATAAGAATTTTGGTTTCTGTACCAAAGCTGACAATCTGACGATTGTACATACGACAAATCTTTGATATCTCGAAGGATAATCCGAGGGACACCAACCGATCTGTAGGAGACTGTGTCCCTTATAGACTCCACAGAGTGACACCTTTTTATACTGGGCGACGTGTCAGCCAGTATTGTTTCGTTATTGTGTATATTCATGAAGGAACATAAATCGAGCGACAAGTATCCTCGGGGACAGACTGTCCACCAGCAGAGATACAATTTCGATGGTTAAATGCAAGGTGAAGATAACGAACAATGATCAATCTCATAACTCCTACAAGCAATACAAAATAGATAGTTGGGCAAACACGGACCCCTGGACACACCAAAGGTGGGATCAGGTGCCTAGGAGGAGTAAGCATCCCCTGTTAATCTTGCTTATTGGACATTGTAATTGAATCTGGATGGGTAAAATAGACTTTACTTGTTGAGCAGTTGGTGTCTGCAAAACCAGGGACACAATCACACTGGTAGTTGTTTACAAGGTCCAAACACGTTCCGTTGTTTTGACAAGGATCCCCAGCACATTCATCCATATCTGAATTTCAAAGAAAATTGCGAGATATAGCGAACAATAACATCATCTTAACACACACGTTTTCGGCCAATCATTTTCAACAGTTACTGCATTTTGACGAAACTTTCTATTTTCGCAGTGAGTCCCATTAAATCCCGCAACACATTGACATTGGTAGGTATTAATTTGATCTATGGATGTTCCGTTGTTCTGACAAGGTTCCGCCACACATCCATCTATATCTGAGAGGAAATAGTTTAGATTCTATATAAGCAACGAAATGATCTTTTTCTTTCATGAAAAGAGACACGAATTGAATGATGTCTTGATCATTTTCAAATTTGAAATCCTGGCGCACATTGATATTCGTAGGTATTATTTCGAGATATGCATGTTCCATTGTTCTGACAAGTTTCCGCCACACATCCATCTATGTCTGAAAGGAAATATAGTTTACATTCTAGATAAGCAACGAAATGATCTTTTTCTTTCATGAAAAGATACACGAATTGAATGATGTGTTGATCATTTTAAATTTTTGTAAAATCCCACTCGGAAACCGATATCACCTCATGGCTGCTGTGGCACGAAGGCAGTGATGTGTGTAGGCTGTAGGTCTTAATGTACTTTGACGACCTATCAGCCATAAATCCTGTGAATTACCTTTTTGTTAAAGCCTAACGTCCTTATCTAGCAGTAGGTACAATTCCACGTTACCAATGGCCAGGGTGAAGTTGTAGAAGACGATATTTTAGACATACATTAGATTAGTAAGACATTGTTTCAAAGAAATATTTTTATCAATTATTAATGGAAGTCCACTGCCTGGAATACGAATTTTGTGATGATTTCATCTATTGATAGACTTCTGCAGTAAGCGATATTTGGATACCCACTTCCGCCCCTACCCAGAGTTGAACTCACGACCTGCGGAACCAAATCTCTTAGGAGAGTGTAACCAGCGCGCTAGACAGCTCGGCCATCTAGACAAGTCAAATAAACTTGCTTTCGATGACGATGGAATTCTCGTCACTCTGTCTTACGCTACACGGTAATTGAGGATGGAAATGGGATACAGTTATTTAACGTACATTACATATATATATATATAAGTCCATGATCAACGTCAGCTGAATGAATGTCAGAGTATGAGATGAGTACTTCGTTACTAGCTTGAAAATACGGATGTGTATTTAATTGCTGTTATAAAATTTAGAAATTCATTTCAAAATTAAGAATTATCTCCCTCACGCATAGCTCTCATCCTTGAATGAATTTGACTCCACTTTTTTGGCACACTGTGTTTGCCTATAAAAGCTCTAAAACTACATTGTTATTTCGGATTTCAAACATTTCGGTTGAGCATCACTGAAGAGACAAATTGTCGAAATGTGCATCTGGTGCATCAATATTGGTACCGTATAAGTTTTACATGAGAATAGACTCATAACGTACTTCAATAGAACACGAATTCATCAAATGCAGGGTTTTATCCCTATAAATATGCAATGTACATGATAAAATGGTTAACAAGATGCCTACCTATGGTGGTGGATTCTATCGTGGTTGCAGCTACAAGAAATGAATTCAATATTTCTCAGAATTTATCATCGAATCGTCGATCAGTGAATTTAAAATAATACAATATACGTACACATGATATAAAATAATTACATCACTTGATGTAGCACAGGTTGTCTCGTTTTAGTCATTGCTTAGTAATGATCAGATTAACCTAATACAAAATAGGCCATTTGACAAAAATGTCAAACATTTCAGACAAAAATGAATAATAACATGGTGCTTCCAAATAAGAAAAAAATAAAACCAAAGGAGACACAGTAATTGTATAGAAGCCCGGTACGTTGTTTAACTTTGATATATTGTCTTAATTTCAAAATGCGATTGATTATGACATTCCTTTCATACAAAGTACACTAGTTCTTGTGCCGTTCTCTTAGACAAGAATGTGAAATACTTAAAAAAAGACACACTTGCAATACTCAATGCATGAATGATTCATTGTCGTACTCAAAAGACCTCCACACTTTTGCAGTTTTTTTGGGTTTTTTGTTTTGTGTGTGTGTGTGTGTGTGTGTGTGTGTGTGTGTGTGTGTGTGTGTGTGTGAAATCTATGATATTCATCGAATGAACGGTAGAGGCCTGTCCGAAGACTTGAGTTATCTCTCTTTGTATTCTAACATTTAGTGTGAATATGACAACTTCCAGGTGGTAACACTATCAGACTGCGCAATATTTTAAGTGTTATGTTGAGTATGGATACTGTTCAAAATCGAAATCAATTGAAATCATTTCTACGAGAGGGTAAGAAAATGTTAATGGAAATAACAAAGAATTTCTTGATCGAGTCATGGGTGTGATTTTTCTGCGTGGGGGGGGGGGGGGGGGTAAAAATCGAATCTGTATCTTCCCTCTTTTCCTCTTTTATTCGTTTAAGCCCCCTTCAGATATTTGGTTATATAGGCACATATCGTGTTATAACAAAAATTGCAATGACAGATTTAGAGGGATCCCCCCCCCCTTCGCCACAAATTTACAAATTAATGTGAGTAAAACTCCAAATATTATACCCATTTTGTTTTTACAGGTAAATACTTTTGTCGAATTATTTAATGTATTAAAATACATTCAGGGGGTTAATTTATGGGGGGGGGGGGGGGGGGGGGGCGTCTCTCAAAACATTGCATGTGTAAATGTCAGTTTATATGGTTTGTGACGATATATTTCTTTATGGTTATACTTGTATTTGAAACTGTATTTGTGAGTAGTTAGCTGGGAATCTGTCATTGGCCTCTCGTTTACAAGCACAAGCTGGGTTAAATTTTACTCGCCAATCGAAGGAGGTGGACTTTTCAAGTCCAGAAGTGTCAGTCCGACATACCTAGATGTACATCGTGTCGGCACTTTCATCGCTGAATGTACTACAGTGATATTGAACGAGCAACCTCTGATAATTTATTATACGTATAAATCTGACTGTATTAAAATTCGGGTTTCTAAGTTATGGTTCAGATCTACAGTAAACGAGATCCTGAAGAAATTCCGTTAAGCAATATACATGTATGATATATACTAATTTCAGTCATAAAACACGTGAAATCCTGGAAAGGGGTAATTAGAATAATCTAACTGTGTCTCAAGACTGGTTCTCCGTAGGAAATTACATCATTTTAACGATAAAGCATTCTATCGGAAAGGGGGGGGGGGGTATCCTCCACTATTTACAACATTATTTTTCTGTTATTTTTTTAAACATGTAAAGTTTGTTATATTTACGTGTATGAAGGACACCTACGCATTGTGACTTTTTTTTTTTTATTAACGTTCACATATTTGTTGGTGTGATTGCGGTAAAATTATAAAGCAATATCACTGGCGGATTTAGAGGGGGCGTGGGGGGGGGGGGGGGGGGCGCATGGCCCCCTAAAATTTTCAAAGCTTGGGTTACAAATCAGTGCGTACTATAAAAATAGGGAAAATCAAATCATATATATAATGATTGATTCTAAAAGGTGAATGTCAAAATACATAAAGTCCCTACATGTAACTCCGTCAATTTCGGGAAACCCTGCGCAGTTTGTAAACGAATGTAATTGTGATGTCATTTTTTTCCATGCTAAATATCTAAAATGAAATGCCGATAAAATCACGCTTCCACGCGCCGCCCACCGATGACAGCGAAAGTCACATGTTTTCAGACTCCGTCAACTTATGTAAACGAGATGGCGGACGATTTAGATCTTATACAGGATACTTTTCAATCGCCTCGTTTACTCGTGAATTTTCACAGAAAAGTCCGTCAAAGGGTTTGACATACTTCAGAGAGGGTTATGTTAACATAATTTCAGTGAGCAAAAACGCGGAAGAAACAGTAATGCATTATAACTTATTTGTTAGCTCTAGATGCTTTCGCTGCATTTGAAGTGAAGAAACACCACATCGTCTAACCATCGATTTACAGGATTCGGCTGTCATCGATGCTTACTGTTCATGCACAGCTGGGTTAAATACGAAACGTTTACCGAGTTTTAAATAATTGTTTTGTTACGGAATTGACGATGTTTGTTGTTCAGTTGAAACTGAATAACTATATCATATATGCTGCGTTGACCGGTTTCATCTGCTTGCTTGCTTTTGCATCTTTTATTTTGCTATCATTTATGATTTACTTATGAAAAACAGTTAAGCATTATCAAGAATTTACATTGCAGCTCAAATACCATCTATGATCTGCATTAAATGTTCAACTTCAGTTATACTTGCATGAATATTGTAGATCTAGATATCTACACTGAGATATTTACATGCGTAATTTTTTAATGGTAATGGGTTAATTAGATCATTCCAAGTTTTTATTCCATATACACCCAAATATCCATTTCTATTAAAAAAAACAAAAACAAAAAAACAAGCAAATCAACAGAAAGAATGTGTACAATGTTTGATAGACATCACCATTTTGACAGTACAGTCAAGAATATGTTAAATGACACACAATAGAAAACTTGGATTATAAACAAGAATAGTATAAAGACTCGGACCAAAAAACAATTTCCTGTTCGTAAAACATCTGTTTTAATTAGTTACCCAACCCCTTGTACTATAGTACTTGTTGTCATTACATAGCAACACAATATGATAATTCCTTAAAGGAGTCATAATATTAAAATCGAAGTTTATCATAAATAGGACAATAAATTAAGTACCAATTTTTTTTTATTTTCAGCAAATAATTCACATCTGTTGAATAATCATTGTTCTTTAAGAATAAATGGTTTAATTTTCTTGGTTGTGAGCATTCACACATTTCAAAGGAAAATTTAAATAATCTACTAGTTTATATTCATCATAATGTAAGTTTTCCCAAAGTTGGACATAAATTTACTCTCTCATAAAATGTTTGATTATCATTTTGAATAACCTACTCACATTGTATACAAGTAGTACACAATGAATTCACATGCTCTCAATTTTCTCTTCAACCCTGGGTTTTGTCCAAGATTTAGTAGGGTACAAACTATCCAAACTTTATTGATGTCTCAATATTTATACATGTACTAACTGGTGGGAATACACTGACAGAGATACAGAGGTGCAGACATATTTCCCCTGGATCTTTGGATATCGTGAAACCTTTGTCTGCAAAATGAATTCCCCTTCCAGGATAATTCAACCCACCATCAAATAACAAGGTGTTTGTAAAATCCACTATTCTCTGTAACAGCAACATCTGACATAGATCCAGTAAATAATTCACTAACAAATATGATAATAATAATAGCCTTTATTTATCCAAGATAACACAAATTAGCATAAAGCTACATGTAGTCCCCTAAAGGATCACAAGCCACAAGTCCCCTATAGGTTGTAGCTGATCTGTAGTCAGAATGTATAATTTGTAACTGTAGTTTTAAAGAAGATTGTTTCTGTGATTTCCTTTCTGCACAATCAATGATAGCGATGGTTGTTGAGAATTGAGCTTTTATTCAGTTGTCATGTTGTTAATATCATTCCTATAGGACTATATTGAAACACAACCTAACACAACATAAGGTCAATTCAGGCACAGAATATATCGCCGATACACTGTGTTGAAATACAAAATCTTGATGCCAAATCCTTAATTTCAAAATTATGTCTCAGCCTCATCGGTGTTAATAACAACTGCGATTCTTTTGTCATATTTGCTATATCCCTCCTGTTTTACACACTGGGGAACTTGTTCAGATGTATATAAAAAAACTCTAAAATAGTACAAAATGTGGCATGTCTCAAATTGATATAGTATAAAAACAACCCTGGGTTTTTTTCTCTTGCTGTAGAATACTGTTAATGTCAAAAGGGTGGCCTGTTGGTGGGGTTAATTTTGGGCTTCCATTGATAACTGGAGTTACAGATGATGATTCAGTATGCTCTGTTGATGAAAGGCATTTTCTGCTGTTGTTATCTGGTCTTGTACATTATCTGACTTGTGCTGCTGTTACAGGTATATCCAATGAATCTATAAAGAAACAACAAATTTTTTTTTACCATTTGGAAGTAAAACATAGATGTTGAGAGGGGCCATGGAATTTTAAAAGGTGACCTGACCTATTACATGAAAGTTCCTATGCATACATTACACCCAACAATTTATTAGCTACTTATTTCAGTTTGCTCTAATTATTATGAAATCTAAATTCTAATTTAAAACCATTTATTACAAAATATATATGGACATAAATTCTATTGATATTTAAAAACTTTTACAACTGAATCAGTCTGATTACTGAAACTTTAGAACTGTATTTCCTGGTATGATCTATTGTAAGAATCATGGAACGAAAACCTTGAATATTTCGCTCTTACAGTCATGTTATATGTATGTTATGATGCATGGCTGAGCAGGGAAAATTTAAGACACCAGACCAGAAACTGCATATATATTGGTGTAAACATTAAATGAATTGACCCTAGATATGAAAAAAGTTTAGATAGGGGATTCTTTTTAATAGATAATATTATACTAAAAAAATAATATTGTGTAGCTCTTAGCACGGGTGCTTGGGTTCATGACCCCCCCTCCCCCCCTGAATAACCTAGCTACACGAATTGTTATATCCAATGGGGGTAATTTTTTAAAAGAGCTATTTTGGGGTATTCAAGCCATTGTTGACATGCATTAGTGGGATTTTTAACAAGAAATAATTTAAATCAAGTCGTGTAGGTTATTCGGGAGAAGGGGGGGGGGGGGGGTCCTGAACCCAAGCACCTGTAGCTCTTAGTACATTTATACACATGACATGGACATGTATTATTATCAGTCCCTTATTTAACTATTACTATTAACTAATACATAAGTGTCTGCTAAGTCTAACTTACTTTTAAACATACAAACGTTTGCCGGTCCATTCTGCTCTTACTGTGGGGCCTATCGCACGCCTTTATCCCACGTAAACATTAATCTTTTTGTGATTTTGGCTTTGGAAATGGGATAAACATCACTTCTAGTATCCTTTCTGGGTAACGTGAATCACTGTTGCATTTCCCCGAGGCACAAAATTCCACCAATTTTATGAGAACCCGAAGTAATCAGGCTAAAACATCTGTACCTCAAAACCTCCGACATCACAAGTTTTGACGGAGGTAATGGCGGACAATTCTTCCGCGATTCTGATTGGCTGTGCGGAGATGATAACCGCACCTCCCCAGACGACAGTGAGAGTGTGAATTATAGGCCTAACAGTCAATTCAAGAATATGTCAACAAAAATAACAATAAATTGATACGTGATCTATTATATCTATCACATTTGATGTGAAATCAGTAAGCACTTTTCCTTTCACATCGATTTCTGCGTCGCAGCGCCAACATCCTTATTTTGTCTATGTCAAGGGTTAAAGATGATATGCCATAATTGATCATGTGACTAAAATATCAAAAATTTTCGTCTAGATTTGCCCTGATGCACTACACGTCGGAGATAATGTAGTGGAGTGTAGAATATCTTAAATGCATGCACAGTGCAGTTGAGTGCTTAGGATTATCCTAAGGCACTCACTGTACGTAGTCTACAGTTGTACCACTCGGAGACGGATAACGTCGTCTCTGGTCGGGGTCCGTGTTACAACTGATTGCAGGGTGCCTGGGATACTGGGATGACCAGTACTCATCTATTGAACACAGGGTCAGATTACTGACCCCTGCTTAGTATTAAAATACACAGGTAATTTTAAGTTATAGCCTGTTTCTGACAACCCCGATATATTTAGTTATACTACATTCCTCCCCATTTTCAAGAATATCGGTTATTAGCTTAAATCGACATAAATGATGCTTTGATGAAATAATTAAAAATTTAGTACAGCCTATTTTAACAAGACATGTGTACAAAAAGCTTTTTCAAATCTTTTTCTTTTCCTTTCTGTTTACAATTTTGAGAAACAGGGACAAAAGAAATGTTGCCATATTGTAGAGGGTCCTGGTGACGGAGTTGGGTTAGTTGGACGTAATACACACGAACGTGATACACGTTCTATCTATTGGTGTTATATAAGCTCAATAAGTGAACATTTTGTTAATACTACTGTACTTAAAACAATGTTCAAGTTCATTACTAAGTGTAGCAAAAAAAAAAAAAAATTCAAAACATAATTCAGAGAGTATTGCAGCGTGTTTTCCGCTTACCGATATTCTGTGACGGAGTTTGGGTACTCGGGGATTTATGTATAAATAAGCATTAGCCTATATCTTGCTCCAATATTGTACACACATAAATGAATAACTGTTTAAGATATCCCGAGTTGATTATATTTTTTTCAAGAGAAATCCTAGTACGCGTTTCTTGAGAATTGTTTATATATCCTTTGGTTTAATTTTTTGCAGCCCCTCCCTCCCCAAAATCATGCATCAATTTTTTTTATTGGCTATTACAATTAAAAAACATTTACATCTTATTTCAAAAACGAGAAACATCTGTTCACTGGTATTAAACTGATGTACGTAACTGCAGTTACGTACATCCCAAGATGGTGGAAGAAGAAACAGTTAAATTAGAATAGCGTTGTTTTTGTCTTTTAAAAAGCGAAATGAAATACACTTCACGAAAGAGGATGTCTATTTATATCAATAGTTCACAATTATACCCAAAGTCTTCATGATACTGTCCCAAATTTGCTGCAATCGGTATTTGAAAAACGTAGATTGATGTACGTAACTTTCACAATATGATGTACGTAACTTTCCGATTTGAACATAAAAGATGTACGTAACTCAAAAGATCTCCATTAAACTTTTATTCATTTGTTCATTCAAAAAGCCCGATAGAATGCCTTCATCAATAAAAATCAAATGTTAAATAATGCTACCAACATGTCATCAAATCAAACTTTCAATTTAAACTCTTTTAGGAAGATTTAGGAATTTCAGTTTGAATAAAAAATTAAAAATGAAAAAATTCGCTTGCTCACCCGTTTTTGCCATAAAAAATCCAAAGAATCAAAAATTAAATTGACATAGCCTTAGTAATAAAAATATTTCAACATTAAACAGTGAAATTAGATATATTTCTGAATTTCACAATACCAATTTTCACAAAATCGAATGAAAATGGCTTTCAACAGATTTTTTTGTTGTTGAAAAAATGTAATTTTATATGAAAAAATATGAAAATTTCGACGTTTTACAACACCTATGTATGTCTGCATATACAAACGAGAACGCGTGAAATGATATTAAAATAATATATTGAAGGTAATTAATTGGTATTAATTGTACTCGGATAAAACAGACTCTGGAGCTCTGAAGATCACATGAAAAATTTCCAGGAGAGTTAATTTTAGCAGAGTAATTGAGTCTACGTAGTATTGCAGCAAAGGAATATCAAACAAATCATGTTTGTCAATGTATCCTAAAGAAATACCTGGTAAAAACATTCCCCAATATCTATGCACATTTTACCCCCCCCTCCCCCGCCCAAAAATAATAATAAAGAATTACTGAAAATTTACATAACCTGAAAAATATAAAACATCTTAAAATCAAGATCTTCTAAGCTTGTGAAACATTCATACAAGTTAATGATAATGATGTAAATTTCTCCTTTAAATTTTAACCCCTTCAAAATACCAAGAAAACCAACCCCAAAACATCAATTTTACCTACCCTCCTCCCCCCCCCCCCCTCCCTCTCCCCCGACAAAAATACTACGCTTTTGTTGAACCTCCAAAAGACACCAAAATTCAAAATTTGTCCTCCCAAGAATAGGCATAGTCTTTAAATGGTACAAAATTTGGAGTAATACCCCCCCCCCCCCCCCTTTCCCTGTGCAGTTACGTACATCAGTTTAATACCAGTGCTGTTGAGGCAAGAGGTGTAACATGTGATGAAAAGAGGTGTGTGTAAGGGGGATTCAAATCCAGAAAATACAAATAGATGGACTTAAATCACAGCTCAATGACGAGCAAATAAGTTTGACTAGAAAGAAATTTACTGATGATAAATTTTGCATTTGAGTAGTGTTGATAAAGGTGTGTTTCTGTTTGTAAGAGCGGATGTACATAACTTCACCTATGAAGGCTATCTATATGGTTAAATTGTACTCTTAAAATCACTAAAATTCAGGAGCTTCCGGGGGCTGGGCCCCCATTAGGGCTTTGCCCTGGACCCACTGGGGGCCTTAGGGCTTCTCTCAGACCGCCACCCTCTGGAAAAATTCCACCACCACCCCTAACCAGAATTCCTGGATCCGCCCCTGAATATCTTCGCGGCCTTTTGCACTGTTGATAATTTATTAAATGACGCTTCTACAATATACTACCCGAAAGTCTTAAACCACAGCACGCAAGCGAACTACGTTCCGGATCAAGAAAAGATAACTCATATTTTCGGAGTGGCCTATTCAAAGCCTTTATTTATTTATATCGAGCACAAGGTTGTCAAGATTTCTCCTTTATATCATAAAAAATTGTAATAAAGAAAATTATGACCTCATCTTGACCTGCTGAATATCAAATCAGCCATGTAATAATCTGTGTCGTGCTAATGCTCGACATACTCCGGCGGACGTTTCACTGTTTCTTGAGAACGATCGTAGATCGTAAACGTACGCATAAACGAGAAAGTAGCACGTGCATGTACGACCGTTTCATTAAAAGTTACCACTTGTGATTTACGACCAATATTGATCGTAACTTTACGAGTGATCTAGGGTTGTCGTTAATGCGATTTGGCTCCATATATATCAAGTAAAAAACTCAATACGTCTTCTCTAAATTGCCCTCGTTGACTGAGTCCCATTTAACGTAGTTCAATTTCATTAATATCTCCTTGATCAAAAGTCGATGCTTGCTCCGTCATGTTATCGAACTCGTAAAGCAGACGATACATACCGGGAACCGTGTAACGTACAATATGTCTACTTTTACCACAATCGGAGTCAAGTCAACTCGTACCCTGACCGACTCGTACCAGGTCAACTCGTACCAAATAGGTCAACTCGTACCAATAGGTCAACTCGTACCAATAGGTCAACTCGTACCCCAATCTATCATACAGAGTTGTCGATCCTTACAGTGCTCACAATTGTGAGCACTGTAAGGATCGACAACTCTGTATGAGAGATTGCTCGTACCCAAAAGGCAAAAGTCAACTCGTACCCAAGAGTCTGGTTACGAGTTGACTCCTCCTCTTCAATATGATGACAACTCGTACCTAAGCGATATGTCACTTATATGCGCATAGATATATTGCATAATGGGCAGATTCTTGGGTACGAGTTGACTTTTGCCTTTTGGGTACGAGTTGACCTAATTGATACGAGTTGACCTAATTGGTACGAGTTCACCTGGGTACGAGTCGGTCAGGGTACGAGTTGACTAGAAATCCGGATCACGCGCTCGTCCTTTTCCGCAACCGGTAAGAAGACTCGGGCGTGGATCGGCGCAAGAATTGCATCAAATCGATGCATTTCTTCACCGGAAGTGCACCTGTGGATGAGGTTAAAAGGCCAGAACCGAATCCCAGTGTAATGTGTTATTTATATTTTCACCAGATTCAGTTTTGGTATCATTAACGTCTTATCCTGTGGATTACTGTTGAACCCGAAGAGATACAGCCAGAAAGAAAGATTGAAACAGAACCAATGGAAACTAATGTGAAGTTTACGAACCAAAGTATCAAACACAAGATGTTTAATTTGCTGATTTAATAAGATCATGAATTGTCGTTGTTATATACATACCACACTCCCTGTTGTAAGTATGTACCTATACATGGTATTGTAAATTTACATGTAAATGTGCGTTAATGACCCTTTGCCACCAGGTGCGGGGGGGGGGGGGGTATTTAAAGTACGTGTGTTCTTTCCATTCTCTACACATTTTAAAATTGTTTTACCGCTTCTGAACAAATTCTTAAAATTTTTATTTTAACAATAAAAAAAGGTATTTTCTTCCGATTTTGGGGGGTGTTATCTTAGCTGTATCAATCATTCTAATTCTTAAATTCTTTTCCGTTCCGTTCCGCGTACGTCCATTAAATTCAAAGTCCAGTTTACCAAATCATTAACGCCATGTCGAATATCACTTTAAATGTATATTATATATATACATGTAGTGGACACATTTAGGATATTCTTTGTTATAAATGACATTTACCATATATACCATTTGAAAACAACGAAATAAACGGACAATACAATTCTTAAAACAAACGTAAAGTCAGTACAAGTACACACGGTGCGGTTGTATTATAAAACACTTTAAAAATAATTTTGTGCATTCTTTTTGTTTTGCAAATTGACAAGAAACACGGTTTCTCTGCATAGTAAATAGGCGATTTCATTGGTAAAACCTAGGAGCTTCCCGGGACTTCGCCCCCTGGCGGCCCCCAGATCTCTTGCCGTACATTGCGTACACTTCATTTTCGTTCTGTTTGTAGTTTTATTTCTCTTAGCCTTAACCTTATGACACAGTACTGTTGTACTTGTCAAAATACGCAGGTTTACACAGATCTATGATTAAATACCTTTGAAAGTCTGAATAGAGACGTGACTCACTTGATTCGTGCATTGCCAAGTAACGGTGGATGGTAAACACCGATAATAAAATAAAATTATAATTCTGGTTAATTAAAACAGGTGAAATAATGTATGAATTGTATCATAAATACTGTATGCAATAATTTAAGAGCGTTTTTAAAAGATGGAAAATAAGATTTTATAAATTCGGACCATAGAACTTTGTATAAATAGCACATTGTTGTGGGATTTAAATAACGTGAATAAAGGAATTGAAAGCCGTATCAATTCGGGTAATAATTCTACAGTTTTAAGACTAATGGTAACCATTCAAAACTTGCATGACTTCCAATATCCATGGGGAAAAGGACTGTACACTTACTGGAGATACATCAGTGTTTGATTTTTACCAAAACGTATAAGGAATAAATCAATTTTTCTTTGAAAAGAGGAATGGTAAATAGGGATCACACGCTACGGCTAAAGTGGGGAGGTCCTTTACCGGCAATTCAATGCTAACATTCCTTACTCAAATCACGTGTACGACATCGCATACCATAACTGCATGACACAACATTGCATGTAACTACATCTGTACATGATACAAACAAGTCAGCAGAGAAATTAAGTGGGGGGACACCCCCCTCCCCCAAGATTTTCAATTTTAAGGTAAATTGTGGTATCTCGGTTTAAAAAAGTACAAACGATAAAATTAACAATAACATTTTCCACTCTCGTAGAAATAACTGACAGAATTGTTTTGATTTATTGAATTACCTTTATTGGGAGAACTTACATTTTGTTCAAAAACCCTTAAAATTTGCGTTATTTTATCAATTTCACTCTATTGAAAATGACAGAAAATAGTAAAAATTACTACACAGGTGACATATTTAGAGCCCTATAAAACCTGCAAATAATCCAGGGGCTTCGCCCATACATGATAGACATTGCATTCGAAATATTTCATATAAAGCACAGAAATAGCAATGAACTTTTAAATGAACATAACTGCCCTAAGTGATGAAATATTTATTACAAAATTAAAGCACAGCAAATTTCACTCTTTTTGGATACCCACTTCCGCCCCTACCCGGGGTTGAACTCACGACCTGCGGAACCAAATCTCCTAGCGGCATACAACCTGCGCACTAGACCGCTCGATCATCTAGACAAGTCAAAAAACTTGCTTTCGATGACGATGGAATTCTCGCCATATATATATAATATATATACATATAGATATAGATATATATATATATGCAATGTACATGATAAAATGGTTAACAAGATGCCTACCTGTGGTGGTGGATTCTGTCGTGGTTGCAGCTACAAGAAATGAATTCAATATTTCTCAGAATTTATCATCGGATCGTTCATCAATGAATTTAAAACTTAATACAATATAAGTATACATGATATAAAATAATGTATCAATATTAATATATATATATAGTTAAAATAGAATCTCTCTGGGTACGAGTTAGCTTTACTATTTGTCAACGTAATTGAGTTAACTCGTTCCATTTGAGAATAATTAAGTCTATTTTTATCACTTCGTACATTTTGGATCAGTTCTTTGGACGAATAATACGTTTGTAGACTAGTGTAGTTGTAGTGCTAGATGTATTTATATGTAGTTTTTGTTTTTATTCTCTGTTGATATTGACCATATTATGTAATTCTTTTCGATTTTCCTGAAGAAGGGACGGGTCGTCCCGAAAATTTGAAAATCTGGTTGTTCGTGTCGTTGATCATTTTAGTGCTTTATATATACAATATATATATATATATATATATATATATATATATATATATAAGAAATGAATTCAATATTTCTCAGAATTTATCATCGGATCGTCGATCAGTGAATTTAAAATAATACAATATACGTATATACATGATATAAAATAATTACATCATTTGATGTAGCACAGGTTGTCCCGTTTTAGTCATTGCTCAGTAATGATCAGATTAACCTAATACAAAATAGGCCATTTGACAAAAATGTCAAACATTTCAGACAAAAAATGAATAATAACATAGCGCTTCCAAATAAGAAAAAAATAAAACCAAAGGAGACACGGTAATTGTATAGAAGTGCGGTACGTTGTTTAACTTTGATATATTGTCTTCATATCAAAATGCGATTGATGACATTCTTTTCATACAAAGTACAATAGTTCTTGCACCGTTCTCTTAGACACGAGAGGGTAAGAAAATGTTAATGGAAATAAAAAAGAATTTCTTGATCGAGTCAGGGTTGTGATTTTTTTGCGGGGAGGGGGGGGGGGGAATTAAAAATCGAATTGGAAATCAGACATTCACTTGTTTACGAATGTCTCCAATAACGACTGGCATAATTACTTAGTATAAAATAAGAACAGAACTACTGATTCTCAAAATATGATGGTAACTCATCAGCTCAAAGCTCGGGTTTTTACGAGGATCTTGTATGGATCTTGCATATCATGTCTTCTTTTTTTTCCTGAGTATCAGATGCAATGTATATGGTTACATGTCACGAGTGTATAAACTATTTAATATTCTATACTACTACAGTCCTAAAGCTCTTATACTCGTATGTTTTATTTTCTACAACCAAAAATTGGCAACTGTACATGACTCTGGCCACAAAACAATATATGGGAAGTTTAATACGCACTAATAAAATTCAACATTATTCAAAGTACATGCACCTGTAAAATTTGATTCAACATAGGAATTTGCTACTGGAATACATATAACTCAAACTGTTTAACGGTTATTTACCTCGTTTGGCCTTAAAGTTTTTCTTCCAAAACTTTGCAAAGTTCACAACGGTTTTTCGTAAAAGGCACCATGCCTTTGTAAACAACTTTCATTCAGAAAAACATACAAGTTCTCGTTAGCAGCCTTGACTATCAAAACACAGGTATTGCATGCTGTATTCGGCGTGTTTGTTGAGAGTCTTATTCACAAACTAAACAGTGTCCAGGTTGGAAGCTTATTTCAAACTCGGAACATGGTAATAAACAGAGATTTGACATGAAACATTTATAAAAACTAGAAGCATGTTTCAATTAAAAAAAGAAAATCTAGATGGAAAAGGAATATGGAAAAAAAATATGTCCGTGAGGGAGTCGAATCCGGTCATTTTAAAAATAGAAAACATCTTTATATGAGTCGATGACCTTATCCACTGAAACACGCAGTAGACCATACATTACTGAGGAAAATTAATGTACAGGTGAAGTTGAAAATAATGCTAGTGAAGTCATTTTGATTTTTTTAAATTTACAAAAAAATGCCCTCGTGAAACAAAATTTCAAAGCGACAGTTTTTTAGAGGAAAACTCGAAGAACATGCTCATGCTAAATTTATTTTGTTTCATGGAGGCAGTTTTTCTGGAATTCGGGGATACCCCTCCATTTTAACGCTAAAAATCATATAAATCGCTTATTGCTTGATTTAAACTCGAAATATTTTGGCTAATTTTGTCAACACACGTCTTTTAAACTTATTTTCAAAAATATATTGAATCAAGACATGTATATGTTCCAATTGGTTTTGTCATATATTTGAATAACTTGAATTTTTTCGATCTTTCATGCAACACCTCTAGGGAAATTAACATGATACATGCACCACCTTGTATTTGAAACTGTATTTGTGAGTAGTTAGCTGGGAATCTGTCATTGGCCTCTCATTTACAAGCACAAGCTGGGTTAAATTTTACTCGCCAATCGAAGGAGGTGGACTTTTCAAGTCCAGAGTCCAGAAGTGTCAATCCGACATACCTATAGATGTACATCGTGTCGGCACTTTCATCGCTGAATGTACTACATTGATATTGAACGAGCAACCTCTGATATTTCATTATACGTGTAAATCTGACTGTATTAAAACTCGGGTTTCTAAGTTAAGGTTCAGATCTACAGTAAACGAGATCCTGAAGAAATTCCGTTAAGCAATATACATGTATGATATGTACTAATTTCAGTCATAAAACACGTGAAATCCTGGAAAGGGGTAGTTAGAATAATCTAACTGTGTCTGGAGACTGGTTCTCCGTAGGAAATTGAATCACTTTAACGATAAAGCATTCTATCGTGGGGGGGGGGGGGGGGGGGGGGGGGGGGGGGGGTGGGGGGTGGGGGGTCCTCAACTATTTACAACATTATTTTTCTACTATTTATTTCCACGTGTATGAAGAAAACCTATGCATTGTGACTTTTTTTTTATTAACGTTCAGATACATGTATTATTTGCTGTAAAATTATAAAGCAAAGGGGGGGGGGGGGGTGCAAGAGGGAAAATCAAATCATATCTATAATGATTGATTCTAAAAGGTGAATGTCAAAATACATAAAGTCCCTAAAAGGTGAATGTCAAAATACATAAAGTCCCTAAGTCCGTCAATTTCGGGAAACCCTGCGCAGTTTTTAAAGGAATGTGATTGTGACGTCATTTTTTTCCATGCTGAAAATCTACAATGAAATGCCGATAAATTATAGGCCTAACAGTCAATTCAAGAATATGTTAAAAAAAACAACAACAATAAATTGATACGTGATCTATTATATCTATCACATTTGATGTGAAATCAGTAGCACTTTCCCTTTCACGTCGATTCCTGCGTCGCAGCGCCAACATCCTTATTTTCACCTGACAGGCACTTTTATGAAGGTCTATGTCAAGGGTTAAAGATGATCTGCCATATTTATTAATGTGGGTAAAATATTTAAATTTTCGTCTAGATTTGCCCCGATGCACTACACGTCGGAGATAATGTTAGAGCGACATTATTACATGTAAATAAAAATACGTTTTATTAACGCTATTTATTTCTGTTGTTGATACTTTTCTTAGAATACAATTTAATACTTTTTCAAATCTTAAAAATTGTTTTCTCTGTTTACAAGTTTGAGAAACAGGGACAAAAGAAATGTTGCCATACTGTAGAGGGCCCTGGTCACGGAGTTGGGTTAGTTGGGTGTAATACACACGAATGTGATACACGTTCTATTTATTGGTGTTATATAAGCTCAATAAGTGAACATTTTGTTAATAGTATTGTACTTAAAACAATGTTCAAGTTCATTACTAAGTGTAGCAAACAACCCCCCCCCCCAAAAAAAAATAAATCAAAATATAATTCAGAGAGTATTGCAGCGTGTTTTCCGCTTACTGATGTTTGGGTACTCGGAGATATACAGCTATATGTATAAATAAGCATTAGCCTATGTATTGCTCTAATGTTGTACACACATACATGAATAACTGTTTAAGATATCCCGAGTTGATCATATTTTTTTAAGAGAAATCCTAGTATGCGAGAATTGTTTATATATCCCTTGGTTTAATATTTTGCAGCCCCTCCCTCCCCAAAATCATGCATTATTTTTTTTGTTGGCTATTACAATTAAAAAAAAATTCTACATTTCAAAAACGATAAACATCTGTTGAGGCAAGAGGTGTAACATGTGATGAAAAGAGGTATGTGTAAGGGGGATTCACGAGAATTGACACTTTCTGAAGAAGCGTGCTACTGAGTGCACGCGGTTTTTCTGCAGCAGCTTCGAGCGTGAGTATATTTTCCTTTCTTTTGGTCAGTTTTGGGAAAGTGTAATGTTAGTAGCCAGGAGGTGCGGCCGGAGGCTACATTTATTCTAGTTAGTCCGGTGGAGGCTATTAATAGTTGTTGAATCACTTATTTGAACTTCTGCGGGAGCTCAAGTTTTGTGTCGGCCATTGACAGTGAGTCATGGGCAGGATAAAGTGAATGTGTGTCACCATGGTATTGATATATGTTTAGTATTCCTATGTACTCGTGCAGCATGGTGAGCTGAATATAGTAATTGTATTATATACTACGTTTTGTAGTTGAATTGCAGTTACTTTTTCTTCGACAATAAGATGCAAAGGTCACGGAACAGGGCCTACTATATAGGCCTATATAGGGTGCCTATAAATATATCATTTCGTGAGGTTGAAATATTTGATAACTACATCTTGTTATTTGTTTTCAGCAGAATATATTAATTTTACTAGTTTTACTGTTTTATGATGATGAATTTCATTGAACATTTAATTTTCATTGCACGATGCTTTGACACGCACGTTTGGTGGCAGGGTGAAGGTCATCCTAGCCAGAGTTGATAAGGTGCAGCTTGGCTAGAGTCCAAGTGATCAGAGCACGCCGGAGCGTTTTCATTGTTTGATTTACATTTTAATGTATCATATTACAGGAAATGGCCGTGATACTAAAAGAAAAACACTCCTTTCTGGGAAAGAGCATCATGCCTGTGATGATGGAACTTAAAGTCGTACCCACGCCTACTCAGTTCGCCAGGCTGAAAAAAGACCATCCACTGGAGCGCTATAAGTTAGAAGAACTACAGCATGAATTCAAAAAGTTAACAGGAGAGGAGTTGACTAATGTTTTGGCTCTGGCAGGAAAACCAGCCAATGCAGAGAATGCAATCCACGCCTTGTATTTAGCAATTCTTCAGGTATGCTAAAACAATGAGGTATAGTTCATTCAGATACATTCGGGTGTATTTTCATATTTTATAGGATGTATACGCATGACATAAATGAAATGGGTATATAAATCTATTCTATATATTCCAGGCGAATAATGTGGGTGCTCCAAAAGGAAGCTTGTTGAAAGAGATACAGGACAGACCTAGTTCAGAGCCCATTCAGCTGGTATCAGGGATGACAGTCACCCCTCCACAGTCTCGGGAAACAGGATCGTTGGAGAGTAGAATGAAAAAACTTGAAGAGAATCTAGCCACTCAACACAAGCAAAGTGTGGATGATGCCTTAAGGAATGTAAGAACAATAACTGCTAGACCAAAACTAGTCTCCCCTGAGGTTCTCATCGCAGCTCTAGAGGCCCTTGTTGATAGTGCTTCCGTGGGAAACCACCCTGACAAAGATTTTTTCAAAAAATCACTAATTGCTTGTCGGCAACATTAAGAGCACCCTGATCTATGTGCACTATGTTTGAAATTGTTGGGGTCCAGTGATGATAGGAAAATTGCTTCGAGCGTGGCAGAATGGATGAAATCATGTAGTAAGAAAGTATGAAAGATAAAGAAAATAAGGATGAGAAAGAAAAGCCTGTAAACTTTGTACCTTATTCCCCTCTTGTTCCCCAGGGTTACCCTTTGTATACCCTCCTTTTCTCCCATTTGGTAGCCCAGTAGCCCCATCTATGGGTCATGGATATTTGGTAACACCAGTAAGTATGCAGGGGATTCTGTAAGGAATCGCGTCATGTTCGTGGTTGCCCTAAATTTACTGGCAAAAAAGATTAGATTTGATGGTATTGGGATATTAGTATTTACTTCCTATTGTTTAGCATTACTCATTTCATTTTAAGTGTTCTTCCAGCAGGTAGCTTTTCACATTTTAGTCCTTAGTCTAATTGGGGTAATTCTATTTACCACACATCTGGTTTCTGTCACAGGGGTACTAACCCGTAGTGGCTTACTAAGTCACGTGTGGCAGGGACTGGGAGTGTTTTCCTCTTCAACTTATTTAAATTCCTCTGACTGTTGAGATCTCTTTATTGTATTATAGCATAACCTCATTGAAGTTAAGAGACAAAAAAATTTTTGCCCTGACATCCCACAGTGGGAATTGGAGATGGAATATGATCCTACCAGCTTGGAGGAAAACTCCAGACAAGTTAAGTGGGTGTCATACAGAGGAAAACCTCTCGAGTCCCTGTCCATGTGTGCAAGTGCTCAAGATGTTACAATGGGAAAGGCTTTCAAACTCGGTGACCTAGCTTTCAGGGACCCTGATTTTTACGTGGCTGGTAACTTACATAGGCATTTAGCAGAATGGGAATAGTTAGGGGCCAGTGAAGAAGTTTTGGGGTGGCTGAAATATGGGGGTAGATGTGAATGATTATTTCAAACATTTCAAGGGAAAGCATATGACAACAATTTACCCCTACCTATCTTCTTACGTAATGCTTCCATATGTAAGGGATTTAAAGATTTCATTATCAAGTTCTTGTCAGAGAGGGTTGAAAATGGGTCTTTGTCAGTGTGGGGAAAGGTGGGGGAAGTAGAGCCGCCTTTTTGGTAATGCCCCTCACGGTAGAGGCATCAAAACCCAGGCTCTGCCACGACGAGCGTTACCTAAACCTGTGGATCAAAGATCTACCATTTGTAATGAATACTTTAAAAGATGTACCTAGAATTGTACCTCATGGATCTTGTATGACTACAATTGATGATAAATCAGGATATAATCATATCCTTTTGTCAGAAAACTCTAGGAGGTACTTCGGAGTACAGTTTGCCGGATGGTATTTTGTATACAACACCCTTCCTTTTGGCTTTAAAGCAAGCGCATTCATATATCACACTACAAGTTACATTAGAAGTCTTGGTATACCATGTTTACAGTACATAGATGATAGATTGATCGGAACATTATCTCTAAAGGGTTTTTCAAACCAAAAATTGACAGAAAGAGCGCTCTACATTGTCTGCCAAACCTTAATCAAATTAGGATATTTTGTAGGTTTGAAAAAGTCGCTATTCCAACCTAGTCATTCTTTGAAGTTTTTAGGGTTAGTGATAGACTCGGTAAGACAGACATTTTTGATTCCGAAAGAGAAAAAGGTTACCTTTACAGCTTTGAGAAACGGCATTCTTGAAAAACAAGACATACATCTACTCACTCTGCAAAAATTTGCGGGAAAATGTATCTCGTTTATGCTTGCGGCGAGTCCCTGCAGCAAAACTTTTTATCCGTGAAGTCAACAAAGCTATAAGTTTGGCAAGTAAGAATAGTAAATCTATTCGAATCTCAAAAGATCTGAGATGAAATAAAGTATTGGGAATTCTTAGACAATTGGGAGGGTTGTGTCCCTTGGAGACAGGAACAACACCTTCAAATAAAGTTGGCTACTGATGCCTCAAGTTTTCGTCGGGGAGGGATTATTGGAAATGAGAAAACACTGGGAGATTTTTAGGGAGAATGACAAGCATCCTATTCACTTAAAAGAAGCAGACAATCAATCTTATGAGGCAGGATTTAGAAAACCATAGGGTTGATGTATACGTTGACAATCAGGCTGTTGTTGCTGCTTGGGAAGGTGAAGGTTGTAAATGCTCAGAACTTAATAAATTTGTAAAAATGATTTTTGGAATTACCAGAGAGAAGAATATTGATCTAAAGGTACAATATATTCCATCTATCCACAACCCTGCTGATGCAGAGTCTAGAAAACTATCACTCCAAGACTGCAAGTTGTCTCCTGATATCTGGGATATTGTTCAAAAAGAATTTGGGCCACATTCAGTGGACCTCATAGCCTTGGACTCTAATGCTATGCTAGATAAAGAGGGGACATTATTGCGTCACTTCACCCCTTACCCAATGGCTCAGTCAGATGGTGTAAATTTGTTTTCCCAAAACATTAGCTCGGAAATGTCACCATATGTGTTTCCTTCTTTTTGTTTGATAGCACCAGTTTTGAAATTTTTAGGAGAACAAAAACCTCCGTCTTGTACGCTTCTTTATCCTTGCCCAACAACTCTACCAAATTGGTGGCCCACTCTTAAATTCTTAATCAAGGTTATATTACTAGGTAGAAAGGGAGAATAACATGTAATTTTAGGCCCCACCAAAACGGGGTTTCTCCTCGGTCGCTCTCACATGATTTGTACGCAGCTAAGCTTGTTTTTCATTAATTTCAGGAACATACAGGCGTTCTGTACTGGCGCGTGCCGACCGTCCCATGTCCTCTATGCTCATACTAAAATGATGTGATTTCAAAATTCTGCCTGAAGTGTGGCTCTAAAATTCAAGTTTTTTTCAGATCCTCTATTACAGAATTCGGTTGTTAACTTGGAAGATTTTTCAATCAATGAAAGGTTAAATTACTTGGATAATCACATTGATAACTCTGCTTATAACAAAAAGAAATGTGCCTTAGAGACTGAATTTGTAAAATCTTTGGGTTGTCGTTCAGAATTGGGTTTCATATCCTCCTCTCCAGAGGATATCTGTAAATTTCTTATCAAGAAAGATTCTAATGGTAGAACCCAAATTCACGTAATCGACTGTTCATTTTTAGACATATCTGGAATATTTGATTGTGGTTACCCAAAGCGCTTAGCAGCAGGTATTGTTCAGCCCTTGGTAGGTCAGCTTAGGGCAATATTTGAAACCAAGGGAAAAGGGAAAACGTACGATGAGATCAGGCAACAGGGCAATCCTGCATGTAGTTTGAAGGTTAAAAGATATCTAAAAACTATTCAGCAGGAACAGGCGATAGCACGAACTCCAGTAAAACAAGCAAACCTATATATTTTTTTTTATAAATTGCGGAAATTAGCAGAATACATTGACTCGCATGTATTAACAAAAGAAAACAGTCTTGCAACACGCTTTATTTTGCTAAGAGACTAAGCCTTTTTCAAAGCTTAGTTCTTTGGGGGAGATAGGGCAGGAGAATTAGGTAGGTGTGTCTCTCAAGAAATTAAAAGGATACAGAATGATGAAGGGTTTTTGTTTACTCATACTGTGGGAAAAACTCTGAGCAATGGAAAAACTAACGAGTTTTATATAATGAGAATGGATGAAAAGGTGGTGTGCCCTGTTGCTGGTCTAGAAAAATATGTACAGGAAGCTTTATCAATGGGTATTGATCTTTCAGCAGGATATCTTTTTAGACCACTCGATCGCTCCAATAAATATGGTTTAGACACGCACGTCACCACCCCTCTTATGCATAACCGCCTCAAGTATTATTTAGGATTATTGGGAATAGATGAAAGGGAAACAATTCATGAGATAAGAGGGGGGTGCGCAGTGACTATGTCAGTTTTGGGTTGTGGGAATAACAAAGATGTGATGGACCATGTAGGTTGGTTCTCTGAGAAAAGTCTTGAAAGGTATTCAAGATTAGGCAAAATTACCAAATTAGGAGTGTCAGGTAATATGAAGAGGCAAATAACCTCAAACTCTGATAATGTTGCGAATATTTTCAAAACTCTGGGTGACCCTTATGCCCTTCCAAATACCTTTTAAACTGGTTGAAAGCTGTATGCATGTATGAAAAGTTAAATTGTATGGACTTGATGCTCACTGTATATTTATTTACTATATGACAACTGATTTGTTATGTATGTTCAGTTATAATCAGTAAAGTCTTGTATATCTTATGTTTGTTGGATATCTTGAATAAAACATATTCATGTAATTAACTTACTTTTCACTTGTATTTATATAGATTGATCTATGTGCTTACAGTAGATCTTGTATATGAATTATTGAGTTTTGGATTAGTATTAGGATTAGTTTTGGGTATTTGTATGAATTGTGTAATTTTATATAGAGAATAGTTTCACCAAATATTGTTTTGTTAAGAAATACCATGCAAATACTTCAATCCAAAACTCAATCATTCGTGTTATCAAGAGTGTGAGATAGCTTAAGATAAATTTATTTCTCTCATATCTACGTATGTAAGATACAGATATTCTATGAAAGAAAGGTATGAAAGATATTTCTATCTTTCATATCACGTGACGTTTATCTTTCATATCCCATGACGTAATAATCAATACACAACTAGCCTG
Source organism: Ostrea edulis (assembly GCF_947568905.1). Classification (NCBI taxonomy): domain Eukaryota; kingdom Metazoa; phylum Mollusca; class Bivalvia; order Ostreida; family Ostreidae; genus Ostrea; species Ostrea edulis. The sequence goes on along the minus strand of NC_079169.1, from coordinate 49,664,692 downwards.
CAACTTACCTCGATTGGCGTCTGCAAAGCTCGTGTACAAAAAAATGACAGATTGTAATGTCCCTGATAATCTCCAGGTGTATGTGACCGGACACAAAAATACACATTCCTTGAACAATTACTGCACACTCAACAACAGTCACAAATTCCTCATACAAATGCTGTCGAGTACATCTATGTCATCTGGTGCATTATGCCAGTTCATAGAAACCCAGCCCACACGATCAATTAGTACTACAGAGCTGCCAACCCTCACGATTTTGGCGTAAGTACTACTAGGTCTACCTTCACATTCACTCTGTCAACGTCTACTGTCCGTGTCTCAGGTGAAATAAGTGCCTTCAAAGTCCATGAGACTCTCGTCCTTGCACGAAAACGAAAGTCTAGTCATGCCCATATTCACCAACAAAAACCACTTGGAATCTCTCTTCACACACTCGTCATTAAATAACTGCTCAATTAATATCAATATCAATGCTCCTCTAAGACAAAAAGAAACCCCGTGCAGTTGTGGATTCATATTCTGATTAGGTCTGTCAAAATGTTTCGCGCTGATGGACTGTCGAGTTACGTTACGCATCACCCTGATTATTGATTTATTCAAAGAGGAATAACTCTAATACAATTCACTTATACACTCATCGGTCGATTATTTTGTCGGCAACGTAGTTGCCAAAATGAAGGTCATTTGAAAAATTAATTAATTGGAAAATTCTCAAAATGACGTCGCTAGGCACAAGGAAAACGGAAAACTCTAGAAATATGAGAGAGAAATGCTCTCTTATGAGTTGCCATGAAATATTAAGGTGATTCCACCCTCGGGGTTGCAAAAAAGCGGTAAAACCCTCGGCAAAGCCTCGGGTTTCAAAGCTTTTTTGCAACCCTCGGGTGGAATCACCTTATATTTCATGGCTACTAATAAGAGAATCTTATAATCTTAAGTGAGATCACGCGCGAGATTACGAGAATTGACACTTTCTGAAGAAGCGCTGTAGAGGATGAGCACAATATTTCTGAAATGCAATCTTGCTAATGGCAATCGGCCAAATCTAGCCATTGACTGTGCTGATTTACCCACCCACCCCACCCTGTATGACAAATCTTGCATTCTGGATAACTTGATATCATGCAAATACTTCAATCCAAAACTCAATCATTCGAGTTATCAAGAGTGTTGAGATAGTAGCGACAGGGGGAGAATTTTAAAAACAATATATTTTCAACATTTTGATCAATATTCCACTTAATTTAAATGTGCTGATTTCAAAATTAATAAGTATTTTAAAATATCTCTTTTCCCTGAATCACAATTGACAGGCAAACACGAGTACCCTCACATATTTGCATGAAGTTATTTTTCTGACTTGTGTAAATATTTGACCTCAAGTAATATTAGGAAAATAGACTAAACAGAAATGAACTTGATGCCTAATCTACCTTTTTGGGGTGTGTAAAATGTGAATATGACGTTATTTTATTGAAAATAAGTATCGATATTGCTTCAAAACGCTAATAAACATACCAACCCTCGGTCATTTTAGCTACCGGACGAGGAAAATGATAGTATTTTTGTATAAAAATCTACACAAATATCATTGCTTCAATTACATATGTGTATCTTAATTGTTCTTTATCAATATCCTTGATAGAAAAGATTATAAGATTGTACCAAAGCTACTAGTGAGGGCAAAACAAAGCAGTTATACATGCTGTAAAGTAGCATGTCAGTTGGTTCTGTGCCTTGCGAAAGATCATTTTCTGCAATGAGACGTCTTTAGAATTGGAACAAAGATGGGCTGGTCGGTCTTAAATTGCTATGTTATTTACCCCAACCCCTCGGCCATCCTAAAAACCTTTGTTTATGCCGCGAGCGCCACCTACTGACGGTACAGTATCAATTTGCAAGGTGAAGTACAAAATCTAGGATAATTATATATTTTTTAAAAATAAACATGACAATTTGATAACAGGAAACTTCATTGAATCACATATATCGGCGATTTATTGCGGACAATGAAGTACACATGATTTATTTTCCCTTTGTTTTCATTTACAAATATTAGAGTTATCGTTCTTGTAAATTCTACACAACAGGTTGAAAAAATTATTTTACCACATTCTCCCGACATATACGAATTACCTCAGTGTTATTTAAAGAAAAGGGAAGTTCGAATTATTTAAAAATCACCGTAAAATCTGCGTATATGGCCGATTTCTGGTCCTCCTACTTATTTTCTCACTTCAAAATACCGACAAAATGTCATTTCGTACCACGTGCTTTCTATATCACCATATACGTAAACTTTGAACTCCTTACTTTCGTTTCACGTTAATACTTTCGCATTTAAACCTCGGGCTTGATCATATAAAACGGTGAAAAGTACCTAGCGCAGTGAGGTCAACTTTTTGTGATTGCGGGAAATGTTGCCGCCAGCGCCACCTACCGACGGTCCCCATTGCTAGCTCAGATAGCTTAAGATAAATTTACTTCTACCAGTCAGTGTTCTACGTCATCAACTTTACTATTCTGCCACGTCATCACTAGGCCTATGTGTGTTGTTTCTTTAAATCAATAAATGGTTGTGTTTATTTTTGGTAGTATCAAACGCATCGCCGCAAACCACGGAATATTGTTTCATTCTATTTGTTAGATAGAATGAAACAATAATCCATGGTTTGCAACGATGCATCAAACGAATATATTTCGTTTACAATGCCTGTGTGGAAATTCCCATTCTATAAATAGCACTAAAATTAGACGGGGGAGACACATTCCAGGGAAAAGTACATGTAGTCCCGAGTGCTTAGTGCAGATGAACTCCGGACGAAATTTTTTTTTACTAAGAAATCAAACGAATTTTTTAAGTAAAACTACCTCAACAGAAAGAAGAGTTCTAAAAAGTCAGGTAAATCGCAATCGTAAGTGCTACGACTACAACAGCTTTCGTGAAACGCTTGTATCTGTGCACGTCAATTTTTCAGTGAAAGTGATCGTAAACATAATCATACGTTTACGATCGGTTAGCCCCCAGTAGTGGTTATTGATCATGACCCTAGTTGGTCAGATACCGAAAGAAAGCAGAAGGAACAAGAGGCCCATGGGCCACATCGCTCACCTGAGTCACCTTGGTCCATATCAGAAGATTTTCCATATCTATTTGCATGTAAAACCGTAGTCCCTATTATGGCCCCAAACCTACCCCTGGAGGCCATGGTTTTTGCAAACTTGAATCTACACTATGTCAGAAAGCTTTCATGTAAATATGAACTTCTTTGGCCCAATGGTTCTTGAGAAGAAGATTTTTAAAGATTTTCCCTATATATTTGTATGTAAAACTTTGATCCCCTATTGTGGCCCCATCCTACTCCAGGGGGGCATGATTTCAACAAACCTGAATCTGCACTATATCAGAAAGCTTTCATATAAATCTCAGCTTTTCTGGCTTAGTGGTTCTGGGAAGAAGATTTTTAAAGATTTTTCCTATATATTTGTATG